>NC_135856.1:1392936-1510436 GCF_031162955.1 Sander vitreus | reverse complement strand
TGCTTTTATGCTGCATCGGTTACAGAGAATGAGCTGAACAGCGGGCTGGGTCTAACGTTAGCGGTCGGCTGACCCACTGCTGCTGGGTCTAACGTTAGCGGTCGGCTGACCCACTGTTGCTGGGTCTAACGTTAGCGGTCGGCTGACCCACTGTTGCTGGGTCTAACGTTAGCGGTCGGCTGACCCACTGTTGCTGGGTCTAACGTTAGCGGTCCGCTGACCCACTGTTGCTGGGTCTAACGTTAGCGGTCGGCTGACCCACTGCTGCTGGGTCTAACGTTAGCGGTCCGCTGACCCACTGTTGCTGGGTCTAACGTTAGCGGTCGGCTGACCCACTGCTGCTGGGTCTAACGTTAGCGGTCCACTGACAAACTGTTGCTGGGTCTAACGTTAGCGGTCCGCTGACCCACTGTTGCTGGGTCTAACGTTAGCGGTCCACTGACCCACTGCTGCTGGGTCTAACGTTAGCGGTCCGCTGACCCACTGTTGCTGGGTCTAACGTTAGCGGTCCGCTGACCCACTGTTGCTGGGTCTAACGTTAGCGGTCGGCTGACCCACTGTTGCTGGGTCTAACATTAACTGTCCCTTTATTCCCCGCGTGTCACGGAAACGTAAGCCCACCTACGGCCTTTCCCTAAACTCAACCGTCCCATGAGCTTTTCCTTAACCTAACTGCGCCAATAGTCCCGACCAAGTATATGACACTAAAGGAGACTTTTAGCGTCAATACCAACGACAAAGGCACCTGACCAAGCGTCCGTATTTTACGAGATGGGAGTGAGAATGTGTTGGAATAGCGTGTTGGAGTCTTCAATTGCTTTTTAAAAAGATTTGACAGAATTCACACAACATAGAGAGGGAGGCAAGTCATTCCCCATCCCACTGCTGGGTGATCGGTCCCCTCTAGTTTTAAACTGAGTGTGGGGAACCACTAACAGCCTCTGACCTAATGACCTCAGACTACAGGTGGGAGGGAGGAACTTGACCGTGCAGGGCTCTAAAAGTAAGGACCAGGATTTTAAAGTGAATTCTATACTGGACTGGTAACCAGTGAAGCCTGGAGACGTAGAGCCAAGGCGACAAAAACGTCGGAAGTAGCAGCAAATGTTACGAGAAGCGACTAAAGTGTTGAATCAAAGCGACAAAAACATCTGAGAAAACCGACAAAACGTATGAAAAAAACATTTTAGACACCTAACTACTAATCCATTAAGTCAGTTTTTAAGGGATGCAGAACTACACAGAGGAAATGTGCGTGTGTGTGTGTGTGTTTTGAACGCTCAGCTCTCTCTGCAGCCTCAGCGACACTTGAGCGAACACTCACACAGCTTTTTATACCGGGCCGGCGCCGGGCGTCATGGCAACAGGTGCAGTCCGCTCCCCGATTGGCTGCGCGGTCCTGGGATCAGCCAGAAGTGCTGAGTGGACCCTCCTTTTTAAAGGCCCCCCCTCCCTCGGCAGCTTCATGGCCTCCTATTATTTAGCAGATTTGTTTTTGCATCCTGGCTGAAGCTTCTAGTGCGAGAGGCAAAAAAGTGCAGCGGGGATCATATATGTGCCTCTGCAAGGACGCCGGGGGCATAACCTAACAAATGTGTGGGGTCAATTGGTAAGCACTGCTTTCTGTTGTGTTCCGTGTGCGGCGAGCGGTAGGGAGCGGAGGTTTAGAGGACTGCTAAGTTGTGTGCCGAGCCGAAGAGTGGGGGGGGGTGATGGAGCGCGTGGATGTGGATAACATCGCCCGGGACTCCATCTTCCGCTTGTGTAAAGTGTTGACTCGATATATTTCAGAGCTTCACAGTGAGAACTTTGGACTCTTGATGAATTTAAGGCAAGTGTTTTCCGGTTTGTAGGTGCTCTACACACTCAGAAATAGAAGTTCCGTCGTGTGCCTATAAGGGAACCCTTTTGAAAGACAATCGTGTACCCTTCTCTTTCATTTCGTACCCTTAAATAAGCCAAACGGTCCAATTCTGGCCTCTTAAAAAAACAATACTGTACTCTCAAGGGAACACGTTAAAACGTGCTCCTGTAAGTACAGAAAAATTGTCTCGTACCTCCATTTTTGAGTGTGTAAAGTTGTAGATCTGCTGTCAAACGTTTGCTCTGGTAAGAAACAACTTAGTAGTTCCTCTATTCTCAGATGTGTGTTTGTGGTCATAAACTTTGTCGCTTGGATTATTACGTTTTGGGATGAATGGTTCTTTTCACACTGAAGCGGACAGAACGGGAGCGTTTGTGTGTGACGTTACTGGCGATGGTCTGCCAGCGTGTTTGTTAGGTTGACTCAGATATTAGGAGGGAGCTGCTACAGGCCGCACGGACTGGGGACAATGTCAAAGTTACCGGGTTCCTCGGACTCTCAGGACGGCGGCGAGCGGTCAGTAACAGAAAACCACAAAGATGTCCGCCGTGGGTTAGAGGTTAGGAAGGGAAAAACAACTTGGGTTGGGTTTAGAGAAACTTAGGAGAAACAGCAGCTGTGATGTGATTTAAAACAAAAAGGTAAGGTACTGAAAGGGCTTTTGTTGGAAGACGACCAGGACAAACACGATACAAAAGGAAACAAGAAAGGACTAAAGATGGCCGCTGATCGTGACATTAGGGGGGAGAGGAAATCAATTTAAAAGTGAAGAAATCAGGGCCTGAAATTAACACCTGACCACGCACCAAAGGGGGGGTGAAAATGTCTGAAATCTACCTGCCACGTTGGCCGGTAGCCAATGGGAATTGAGTGATTAATTAGTCGTTTTTTTGCCGCCATTTTCCTTGGATTTCTACTCAAAATTGTGGCGGCACATCGGTGAAGACTCAGGCTGAAAACAAGCAACGAAAAGATGAGGGTGATTCAAAAACCAAAGTAAAAGAAGTAATTAAAAGCGGACAGTTGCTGATGACGACGAGGATTTACGACAGACATACCGAACAAATGGAGTCGTAAAGAGACGGTGTGTGAAACTACAGGCCGTGGCGAAGATGCATCTGAAAGTTTATTGGTGTTTTAAGCCCCCAACGTCTCCTTCCAGGCAGGAAGGCACTAGGATTAGGCAATGGTCATGGTTAGGGTTAGGGTTAGGGTTAGGTGCCTTGAAGTCAACGGTCGCAGCGCTGCCTGGAAGCAGTCTTTGGGGGCTTAAAACACCACTGAGCCATCTGAAACCTGCAGGATCGGTTGAGGAAGAGATAAAGCTCAAACGGAGATAATGGTGTGTGGATAATGGACAGGATGAGGGCCAGGGGTGGGGGGGAGGCAGGGTTCAGCTACACAAACAATGTTCCTCTCGGTACATTTAACAGCGAGCCCCGGCCGTGGGGCCACAACAATGGCGTCAGCAAGGCCCATCCGCGCGTCTACACGTTGCTAGATTTCTCTCTGGCTGGTTTCAGTGTGCTCCGACAGCACAAAGGTTGTGGGGTTTTTTTCCATCACGCTCAGCAGGTCACACAACTCTTGTGTATAAACACATAAAGGTTGCAGCTGCCGCCGTTTGTTGAGAATGTGAAGCGTCTGAAGGAGGTGAAAACGTGTTGCTATGGTGCTTCGGTGAGGAGTGTTACTGGGTGAGGTACTGTCCTGCTTTTACTAATCCAGGCTCTGAATGGAAACCCATAGAAGATAGAAGACGTTTTGGACAAACGGAGCTTTTCTTTACCTTTCTTTCTTTCTTCGAGGCTTTGAACGGATGCACAACTTCGCAGAAAAAATGTATATATTTACAGAGTTTTCACTGGTTCTGTGGAAGACTTAGGGGCAGTGGGTTTAGGTGTCCTACGTCAAGAAAATGTTAAGTTTTTCGATAAAAGAAATGCAAATTCCCTGTACATGTTAAGTCTGTTTGTGGGACTTTGTCTCTTGTGCAATTTGGCATCTTTTTGTAGTCGCGCTGTGTCTCTTTGTGGTCCTTTGTGTTTCCATCGGGGTTGTTTTGGGTCTTTGAGGTCATTTGGCGTCTCTTTGTAGTTTATTTGTCTCTTTGTGGTAGTTTTGCGTCTCTTTTTCACATCATTTTGGACCGTTATCACCACCATATCTGTGTCTGAAACGTTGGAAAAGCTACAGCGGATGAATAAATAACTCTCAAAAAGCTTAAAGACAAAACTTTAAGAACTAAGAAAAGCTAAAGAAGTCCCACCACAATCATTAGATCTGACTAAAGTCTTTCAGTTTCATTCATTCGGCTTTAGGTGCTGCACCGAAACCATATGATGGCGGGGAAATCATATTTGCTGATATCTTAAATTCTTAAAACCCTCGGGGCTGGGACGATATGCTTCTGTCCTGATTCGATTCTTTCACCATACATGGATGCCAATTGGATTTGTATTGCAATTTTCATTTATTGCGATCTGAATGGAAACTGGTAGAAGACGTTTGGACAAACTCAGCTTTCTTAACTTTCTTAGAGGTTTTGAACGGATGCAGAACGTCACAGAGAGAATGTACACCGCTATATTTAGTAGTGGTGAAATCAGAGGTTTTATCACAATACAATGTTCCTATATGTATATCCATTCTTTGGACAACGATGACATATTTGCTGATATCTTAAAGTCTCTAAACTCTGACTGCTGGGACGATATGATTTTGTCCTGATTCAATGGTTCTGTTTAGTCTGTTTGGGTCTGTTCAAGTAGTTTAGTCTGGTTGGTTCTGGTCCTGTAGTTTAGTCTGGTTGGTTCTGGTCATGTAGTTTAGTCTGGTTCTGTTCTTGTAGTTTAGTCTGGTTGGTTCTGGTCCTGTAGTTTAGTCTGGTTGGTTCTGTTCATGTAGTTTAGTCTGGTTGGTTCTGTTCTTGTAGTTTAGTCTGGTTGGTTCTGTTCATGTAGTTTAGTCTGGTTGGTTCTGGTCATGTAGTTTAGTCTGGTTCTGTTCTTGTAGTTTAGTCTGGTTGGTTCTGGTCATGTAGTTTAGTCTGGTTGGTTCTGGTCATGTAGTTTAGTCTGGTTGGTTCTGTTCATGTAGTTTAGTCTGGTTGGTTCTGGTCATGTAGTTTAGTCTGGTTCTGTTCTTGTAGTTTAGTCTGGTTGGTTCTGTTCATGTAGTTTAGTCTGGTTGGTTCTGGTCCTGTAGTTTAGTCTGGTTGGTTCTGTTCATGTAGTTTAGTCTGGTTGGTTCTGTTCATGTAGTCTAGTCTGGTTGGTTCTGTTCTTGTAGTTTAGTCTGGTTGGTTCTGTTCTTGTAGTTTAGTCTGGTTGGTTCTGGTCATGTAGTTTAGTCTGGTTGGTTCTGTTCTTGTAGTTTAATCTGGTTGGTTCTGTTCATGTAGTTTAGTCTGGTTGGTTCTGTTCATGTAGTTTAGTCTGGTTGGTTCTGGTCCTGTAGTTTAGTCTGGTTGGTTCTGTTCATGTAGTTTAGTCTGGTTGGTTCTGGTCCTGTACTTTAGCCTGGTTGGTTCTGGTCCTATAGTTTAGTCTGGTTGGTTCTGTTCATGTAGTTTAGTCTGGTTGGATCTGTTCATGTAGTTTAGCCTGGTTGGTTCTGGTCCTGTAGTTTAGTCTGGTTGGTTCTGGTCCTGTAGTTTAGTCTGGTTGGTTCTATTCATGTAGTTTAGTCTGGTTGGTTCTGGTCCTGTACTTTAGCCTGGTTGGTTCTGGTCCTATAGTTTAGTCTGGTTGGTTCTGGTCCTGTACTTTAGCCTGGTTGGTTCTGGTCCTATAGTTTAGTCTGGTTGGTTCTGTTCATGTAGTTTAGTCTGGTTGGTTCTGTTCATGTACTTTAGCCTGGTTGGTTCTGGTCCTATAGTTTAGTCTGGTTGGTTCTGGTCCTGTAGTTTAGTCTGGTTGGTTCTGGTCCTGTACTTTAGCCTGGTTGGTTCTGGTCCTGTACTTTAGCCTGGTTGGTTCTGGTCCTATAGTTTAGTCTGGTTGGTTCTGGTCCTGTACTTTAGCCTGGTTGGTTCTGGTCCTATAGTTTAGTCTGGTTGGTTCTGGTCCTGTAGTTTAGTCTGGTTGGTTCTGGTCCTGTACTTTAGCCTGGTTGGTTCTGGTCCTATAGTTTAGTCTGGTTGGTTCTGGTCCTGTAGTTTAGCCTGGTTGGTTCTGGTCCTATAGTTTAGTCTGGTTGGTTCTGTTCATGTAGTTATTCTTTGCATTACAAATGCTTTTCCTCCCCCCAATATTAACTTAAAGGTGCTCTAAGCGATGTTGGGTGACATTACTTCTTGTTGACGTTTGAAGTATTTTTAAACAAAACGAGGCTAGCTCCCCTAACCCCTCACTCCTCCTCATCCCGTCCCCCCAACCTCCACCCCCAAATCTTTCTTGTCAGTTATTGGCTGGAAGACTGTTTGTTATGTTTGGTGGTGCAGGTTGGCACAGTTTGTTTTTGTTTCCGTTAGTGGAGTCTGGGCTGTCTACAGAGACCGTGTTTTTTACAGTGTGTTCAGGGGACAGGCAGCTAGCAGATAGTGAGATGTTTTTTACAGTGTGTTCAGGGGACAGGCAGCTAGCAGATAGTGAGGAGATGTTTTTACAGTGTGTTCAGGGGACAGGTAGCTAGCAGATAGTGAGATGTTTTTTTTACAGTGTGTTCAGGGGACAGGCAGCTAGCAGATAGTGAGGAGATGTTTTTTACAGTGTGTTCAGGGGACAGGCAGCTAGCAGATAGTGAGGAGATGTTTGCTGTATGTGACAAAAAATGTTGTAGCCTAAAAAACGCGTTACATCACTTAGAGCACCTTTAAGTTTATTTTAATTTTTTTATATACAGTTTTCAGCGTTTTCCCGGCGTGTAAATGTCCAGAATTTGGCAGACTGTTTTCCTGCTCTGTGTGGAGATGTGGTAACATCCTTATTTTTATTGTAAAATGTTTTAAATTCCATATAATTCTGCATCCGTGCAGCTTCTGTGTGTTCCTGATGATTCTGTAGTTTTTTCTGCAGATGGTTTCCAGGTTCTAACGCTGAGCAGGCATTTAGGTCAACATTTTAGGTGTTTAGGTTTCCTCACCGTTTACCCGTAAACATTGTGACGTACAGGCGTCTAAAAGTGATGAGTCATGTGTCAGATCTTTAACTAGTGATTTTAGTGACGTCAGTTGTTTGTCTGTATCAGCTTTGATCTGGTTGAGTTTGTTAGAGCTGGGACAGTAAACTGAAGATCTTTGAGTTGTGGACAAAACAAGACATTTGAGGACGTCATCTTGGGCTTTTGGGAAACACTGATCCACATTTTTCACCATTTTCTGACATTTTAGAGACCAAACAACTAATTAATCGAGTGTAGTTGCAGCCCCAGAGTTTATAAAAGGTGCCGTAGGGAGGATTGTGAAGATCCAGGACTTAGCCAAAACATTTGAACATTGACAACTTCTCAGTCCCTCCCCCTTTCTGCTAAAGCCCAAAACGGTCTCCTAAGCCCCTCCCCCACAAGGGGAGAATGAATGCGTGTGCATGAGCAGTGATTGACACGCAGTTAGACACCCCCCCCTGGCCCTGATTGGTGCATCTGAACAGGGAGCTGTAGGTGGAGCCAGAGGAGCTGATTATTTTGAATGACCTGCTTCCTGTAGTTCTACTGGAACATGGGGTCAGTTTCAGCAGATATGACAGAAAGGGAGTTTTTAGACTTTTACCTACTGCAGCTTTAAGATGCACAAGGACAGAGGTCATTTAGCCTGAAGCCTGTAACTGTTTAGGTCTTTATCAGAATGCAATCAGGGGCGTACTGGGACAACAATTCAGCTGTGGCACTTCCGTACCTTTACGTGCCCAATTTCAGACGGGGGACGTTATGTGCTTTATAATTGCAAAAATCAGACTCATGTAAGATTATGGCACCTGTAGCGTGCGGCGCACTTACAGGCTTTCACGAATAAATAATACATACACTGAAACAATTTATAAAACCCCTTCTGGCATTTTGTCACTTTTTTTCCCAACGCTTTTGACACTTCTTTCAACGTTTTCTTGCTTGTATTGCTTTTTCTGACGTTTTTGTTGCGTTTTTCATCCTGTTTTGTTTCTAACTGTTCTCCAACTGTCTTTATCAAGACAGAGAGGCAGAAACTGTCTGCTGTTTCTGTTTCTATAAGTCCCATAACATAGGTACACTGTCAGAAATAAAGGTACGGTTAAGGTCCATTTATGTTATCTGAGGTACAACTGCTGGTGATGTACACCCAAAGGGTCATAGTTGATCCATAAGGTACACATTTGTACTTTTTCTAGGTTGAAACGTGAGAAAGGGTCCATGTCTGTACCATTTATCGACCATATAGGGGTACACTAAAAAAGATGTCAGTGTGTGACCCATGTTGTGACCAAAATTATGTTGGGGGATGGGATGGCTAGTGCCTCAGGGCTGTCAAGGAAATTATGAAATTCTCAAAGAGCACATTTGCTCCCAAAGGGTACAAACTGTAAGAGAACAAGTATGTACCCTTGTAAAGGGGTACAATTGGTGTACCTTCAAGGGTACTGCCCCAGTGACGAGCTGTTGGACCCCTTAAGGTACACATTTTGCACATTATTTCTGACAGTGTAGAAACTGTCTGATATTTCCGTGTCTATAAGTCCCATAACATAGGTAGGGTTGCTGCGTTGATCTGCTGCTCCAGTCAGAGAGACTGAGGAGAAATGTTATTTTAAAACCCTCAAAGATTCGGGGCTTTGGAGAAACCATTCGGGGCTGGAGACCCAGAAGCTCCGCCCCTGACAGAAACTAATCATTTTGGTTTCATCTTCTGAAGATTTGTATTTTATGAAGTACGGCGTGATGTTAGGTAGAATTAGGGTGTGTTCCAATCGCCTATAGTTTCCTGTGAGTAACATCTCCACAGTAGCAGCAACGTATCCAAGATGCCAAGGAGCAGAGGTGCCTGAATTCTTTCATATGAAGGGACAAAATGTATCTGGATAGAAGGCCACGGGCCAAAAATAAATGTTGAAGAATACCGTAATTCTTGTAATTATTTGTGGATAAAACTTAGGCTACGTATTTAATTTAATAGGAAAGTTTGCCAGCACTGTGCTTTACATTGCTGTAAAACTCAGATTAAGTAATTTCTTAGCTGCATAAAATGTATGGAGAATAAGCATAGGGTTAGGGCTAGGGCTTAGGACTAGCCTGGTTGACACCAGACCCACTCTCAGTTATAACTGAGAGTGGGTCTGAGGAAGGTTCATTTACAGCCCCAAAGGGGCGTCACTAACGGACGCCGCTCAAATGCCTCTGGGCGCAATTGGATAGTCCTTCAACCAACGATCCGGGTGACGTAGCAGCGACAACAGCATCAACCGTTGTTGCTGCGCTTCGGTGGCCGTCATGTTGAATGGCTCAACAGTTGTGATTGGTGCCTTGATTGGAAATGGGCTTGAATTGGCTCTTGGCCAGACTGACGTGCAGAGCAAATCTCAAATTTGCCGGAAGTTCGTCAGGGTTTTCCCAGGCTAGGTTAGCACGGCCTGCAGGCCCCGAAATGGGCGGCCTTGGCATAGAGGTAGTGATATCTGTGTTGGTGATGTGGCAGGGTGTTCCGAATGAAAGAATTTTGTCCAGAGATGTTCCCTTAATGACCCCCATTCCCTGAACAGGGAGCAGGGAACTGTTTATGCACACTGTTGATCGGAACGCAGATCTAGAATTGACTTCTGTGCTTTGAACCAAAGACCAGACAGTATGAAACCCCTCTTTGTGGCTTTAACGGTCTGCTGTTGTTCCTGCAGGTTTCAACGATAGACAGACAGTATTTTAATGGACTGTTTGTTGTTCATGCAGGTTTCCCAAGGGGACGCTACTGAGAAGCTGGCTCACCAAGTCGCGGCCCAGGTTGCTGCTGCTGATCGCAGGGTTGAAGAGGCCTCAGGTGACCCTCATGCGGAGGAAAAGGATGAAGCGCACAAAAGTAGCAAAGGCCACGTAAGCGGTAAATATGGCTTATGTTGCACGGAGGAATGCTGAACCCCACCGTCAACGAAAAACTCAGGACGGGGTTAGAGAGGAGGAGACAGAAACAGGTTACGACTCGATGAACTGAGCTGCAGTTTATTCTGGAATAATAATGATGATAAAATGGATCAATTATTTCTGTAGGGAGTCCAGGCTGGAGTTAGATAAGTCTCAGTAAATATTATAAATATTATTACCAGACAAGGTTTCATTCAATCTGTTTGTGATGTTGTTGCCCTTATTTTATTCCTCATTCATAATTAATTTCAAAAACTAGACCGTCAAAAATAAAGAGTAACTTCAGTATTTTTCGACCTGGGCCCTTTTTTTCAACATTTATTTCGGCCTTTTTGCAGCCCTTTTTGTCGCCCTTTTCTCTGCCGTTTTTGACGCTTTTACCGACGTTTCATCAATTCTTTGCTGGCGTATCTTTCTTGTTATCTTTAACTTTTCTTTAATAATTTTTCTGCTGGCGGCCCTAGCTTTTGCCCATTCTAAACCCCGGGCTAGGCCCTGTTTTTTCTCTGTTCAGTGAAAGTGAACCAAAAAAGAAATCCCTTCCGAGTGAAAGACAAAGTCTGATGCGTTCCATGAAAAACCCAACGTTCCCTCTCTTCCAGAACCTGCAGCCGGATGCCCCACTTCACCTGAGTCGTTGATGGAGAGGATCTGCTCGTTAGATATGGAAGACAGAGAAAAGGAAGACCTGTGTGTTGGATCTTTGCCCCAGCAACGAACTAAAACCCAGGAACCACAAAACAGAGTGAAGCCAGAGGACGAACCACAGAGATCGAGACCTCCAGATTAATCCGGATTACACCCAGACTTGGACCACCAGCTTCACAACCCTCTCTTCAAACATACATCTGTTTCGGCTCAAATAGACTGTAATGACTGTGGCTTGTATCACTCTAATCCAAAGACAAACTGTTTGGACTCGGTTTCTGTCTTTCGGGTTTCCAGATCCATATGTTTGAGCAGTAACAAAGTACATTAACTCAAGTACTGTACTTGTACAAATGTTGAGGTACTTGTACTTTACTTGAGCCTTTTCTTTTCATGCCACTTTCTACTTCTACTCCGCTACATTTCAGAGAGAAATATTGTACTTTTTACTCCACTACATTCATCTGTTACAGCTTTAGTTACTAGTTACTTTAGTTACTCCACTACATTCATCTGTTCCAGCTTTAGTTACTAGTTACTTTACTTACTAGTTACTTTACATTAAGATTTCTGCATACAAAACACATGTAGTTTATAAAATCTGATGTTTGATTATAAATTAAAGTAGCCAACAATATAACGGCCTACAAGTCCAGCTGAGATGATCAGACCATTAAACACCATTTGGATCCTTTACATTTTTTTAAAATGGGAGGATTGTTCTTTACATTTAATACATTTAAACAACATTTTCCTTATGATACTTACAGACTTTTACTGAAGGGACATTGTCAATGCAGGACTTTAACTTGTAACAGAGTATTTTTACAGTGTGGTATTAGTACTTTTAGTGCAGTAAAGGATCTGAATATTTCTTCCAGCGCTGTTTGAGTCTCAGAAGAGTCCAAACCAGCTGCTGATTAAACTCTGACAGGACGCCAACTGCTGCCTCACATTCTTCTGTCAGATCAAAAGTTAACAACAAATAAAGTTAGCAAAAAAAGTCAAAGGTACAAGCGCCTAACCCTAACCCTTACCCTTAGTGTTGGCAGTAACAGTTAGCTAGTTATATAAACAACGGCAAAAGTTGAGCTAAAGCTAGCTAACCCTAACCCTAACAGTTACCTAGTTACAATAACTACAGCAAAAGTTGAGCTAAAGCTAGCTAACCCTAACCTTAACAGTTAGCGAGGGGTTAGGGTTAGTGTTAGCTAGCTTTAGCTAAACTTTTGCCGTAGTTTATGTAACAAATAATGCTGGTTAAAAACTAACCGTGAGAATGTAGATGGCAATCTTCAGTCCTTTTTTTATAACGAACTACAACAATAACAAAGTTTCATAGTGACATCCATCAAGGAAACCTAGCCTTTGTTAACCATATCCACCTGCTGTAAAACGAGAAAACCAAAAATAAACTACTGACTTAATATAAAGTGTGACCGAATATTTGTATTGATTAACGGGATGGCTACATGACGGGTACTCACCAACACATTAAAGAAGGTTCTGGATATCTGTACTCTTGAGGTGTATTCAGATTTTACAATCCGTTTCTGCTTTACTTTGCCATGTTGCTATGTTGACGAGCAGTTACGACATTTCGTTGAAAAGTCAGTTCTGCTACAAAGATTGTTTAAATAAAGTTCTGGGAACTTATTTAGAAAATCTGCACGGTACAGCTTCCTAGCTAGCTAGCTAGCTAGCTGAGTGTCAGTTTTTCATTATAGTATACCTGTTAGCGTAAAGCCAATTAGAGCCAACTGCTAATGCTACTGATCTCTATTTCCACAGCGCCGTTACTCCTCTCTAACAGATTGGGACTGCCGATAAAGCCACAATTATAACAAAACGTAAGCGCTGTGATTGTGAGATGTATACAATTCTAGAAATTACATTAGTTTAGTTGTAAATTAGCATGGTATGTATCATGCTACCATGGTGGCAGAAACTTTTTGCTTACGTTATCTGGCGGTCTAATTAATTTAATTTGTATATGTATTCATGCATTTGTATTCCCTGGTTCAGAGCTGTTTTAGTTAACTGCCCGCACCACAGTTTACGTATAAATGTGCTTATGTTTGTTAGGTAACAGCTGATGCTAAGCTAAACAGGTCTGTCACTTTTGTTGTTTAAAAAAATGAGAATCAAGATGAAGATGAACTTTATTGTCTCACTTTGGGTCTTAACCAATGCTGCAGCCATAAAATGAAATGAACATAATTCAGTAAAATTTGTATGAACGCCCAGTTAACCTAATACTAAACCACACTGTAGAATAAACATATTTTCATTCATGGTTTCTTACCTGATGATGAGCTAACGTTACTTAAATAGTTGTATTTTACACCGACAATAGCCTTACTGTGGTTTACAATCCAAAATGCCTTCGAGCATTACTTCACAGATGGTTCGGTGTTTTAATTCGTTCAGCACTGATAACTTGTTTTCTCCATTTTCCGCTAACATTTTGCGAACATACGTAGATAACGTACCTAGTTTTAAAGTTGGACAGATTGCAAATCTATTACATTTTTCCTATGTTCAAATAATACTGACTTCCTGAGTAAAGATTATATTGACTTTTATATTATTATTATTTTTCGAATTACCTATACTATGAATATGAGACTTTTGTCGACGTACTATACTATAAATAATTTTATTCAAAGAGGTGACAGCCCTGTAGCTAACCACAGGTTGAGAGCTCACTAGCCAAAAACTAGCACTAGCTAACAAGTATGTTTAGGATATGAATTAGGTAATTTTCATAATAATGAATAAATGTATAATAACATTTTATGATGTGTGGTACAAGTAATGCATCAGTAACTAATGGCATTTTTCCATTACATGGTACCTGCTTGACTTACCTCGACTCTACTCCTTCTTTGGTTTTCCATTATGAAAAAAGGTCCCTGGTACCTGCCAACAGGTACTATATTTAGTATCACCTCAGTCGAGGATCCAAGTGAGCTGAGGCGATACCAAAAGGTGACGTGAAAACCTGCAGACTCCTGATTGGTCGGAGAGAATCGTCACTAATCGCTGTTATTATTGCTGAACAAACCCGCCATTTTTAAATAGTTTAGCCAGCGGTGTTTTTTTTGCTGCCTCCAGCTTCTTTAGAAACTAAATGTGTCTTCTGGCAAACAGCCACATGAGGAGAAAAAAAAAACACACACACCTTCCACGTTCTGTGTGTGCGTCGCGTTAGGTCACGGCAGTTTCCTGCGGCGTTGCAATGACGACCAGCCACGCTCGCCTCACGCATGAGGCGGTACTAAAGCTGCAATGGAAAAAGGAGGACGGGACACCGCGGTCGAGTCGAGTCGAGCTGGTACTAGCGGTAGGTAAGCTCCATTAGTTGGAGAAAGGCTAAAACTGTCAAGGAGAAATGAGCGGGAAAAAGCCAACTGGCTAACTATGCTAACGGTTCCTTTTGTGTACATCTCAGCTTTAGAGTACAGCTAACTGGCTAAACTACACTACCAGATGTTTATCATATTAGGGTTACTACATTATTACTTATCACCATTTAACAAGGTTTTTACAGAAGAATGTATAGGGCAGCCTGCTACTTTTCTGACAACATTCTAGCTAGAAGTAGCCTACAATTTTTGAAGGGAATCAAAGCGGGAAAAACAGCAGGACTACAAATCCTTCAGATGGTTTCTTGTTTAGCAATGCTGCTCTCGGTAAATCTGTTCAACCATCAACTGTGTGTTTCAACTGTGACATGCTACTTCCTTTTCAGCGAGTGTCGAAATGAACGGAAAGGGGAAATTTGGTTGCATCTAATTCTACTGCTGACTCGTTCTGCTTTCGGGGGTTTTCTATTCTGCATTGCTTTATTTGTTGGGGTGATTCTGATGTGGCTAGCTGTATATAGCTTAGCATCCCGGCATGTCATGACTTGAAGCAAAAACTCAACATCTCAGAATTTTCAGAAAAGTGACAGGTTGTGACAGTTTCATAACTTTATATTATAGTTTAATGTCAACGTAGAAAGCAGCCTTTACAGATGTGTTTGCTAATGAAAAATGTATTTTGATTGAATCATAGCAGCATCTTTTTGCTCTCATAATGACTTTTAAAAAATGACTACTTTGCCTTTTTGTATTGACAAAAATGATAAAATCCGCATCATTATTTAAAGTTTCATGACTTCTTCTTTAATCTCAACAAATGAATCCTTCGCACCTGGAAACTAGTTTTGAAATCGCTGTAATGACGTCATTCAACCCCTTTTAAAAGGATTTGTTTACAACATAAAACGTACATATATATGTGTGATTAAAATATTATTGCAGTAATATTAGTACAAGGTAGGGGGGTATGTCAGTAAATGCAGGGCTGGTGTGTCAAAATAGTAATTAAGTAATTGTTAATAATTAAACAATTTTGTGTTATAAGTCATAGGAACCTTATTAAGGTAGTTTCAGAGCTCTTGTTACACGTTAACAAGCTTGTTTGTGGTTGAAGAAACTCTCCGCCTGGTTGGCTGATCCGACTCCAAAAACCAGAAATCTCACGTCTGGTTTCAACAATTTATAAATTAACTTAAATTTCATGAAATTCCATACTGTGACTTTTTACGACTTTTTTCGACATACTATACTAAGACTTTATGATTGGGCGTCTGCGTCAGTTTGGTGTAATAACAAATGATAGAACAAACATTTTTACTAACTTCAGGATTAGAACTGAGCTGCTGACTCAACTGATACAAGATACAGCAAGAAAAGGCGCTGTAGACCAGAGCCTCCAACGTTTGTTAAGCCAAGGACCCCTTAACTGAAAGAGACATGTAGCAAGGGACCCCCTACTACATGTATTGTATAAAATGAAGTTGCATATTAAACTGGGCCTATAATAACTTGTAGGGTGGCCTAAAGCCTTTACACATACCATTTTGCATAGAATACTAAGCTATTAAAATAACCTAACAATTGCTGGCATGATGTTATAAATCATGTTTTAATGTTAAAACATACATCTGTGGATGGCCTTAGTGACTACCTTGACTATAGACCAGTAAGCAGTGGGGATTTATATTTGCTAATAATATGTTGGATTTATGTTAAGACTTTTAAAATTTTTGAAAAAACGTTCAAAAATTAACATAATTTGTAATAATGATATTATAATAATATAATTAATAATAATTTGGAGGCCCCCTGGACTGACTCTGAGGACCCCCTGTTGAAGATCCCTGCTGTAGATAATAGAGATTTGATGTTGAGGGTTCAATCCTTTTAAAAGAAAAAACAATCTTTTTTACTTTTTTTGACATATTTACCTATACGGTAACACTTTACAATAAGGTACACAAAAAAATAGGTAGTTAATGATTAGTTACTGTTTTTTCGAAAGAGTAACGAATGATTAGTTACAACAGTAACTACCCTTCTGAAAAACAGTAACTAATCATTATCTATTTTTTTGTGTACCTTATTGTAAAGTGTTCCGACTTTTTTCTACATATTATACTATGACTTTTTATCGACATGCTATATTATGACTTTTATGACTTTTTCCGACATACTGTACTAAGACTTTTTTTTACTTTTGTCAACATACTATACTATGACTTTATGATTAGGGGTCTGTGTCAGTTTGATTGTGTAAAAAACAAATGATAGAACAGACATATATTCCTAGGTTCAGGTTTAGCTCCCCACGACGAGCTGCTGATTCAACAGATACTTCATCATCTGTCTTGATCTGAACTTCAGTCTTGAATTTTTCATCTTTTGTCGTCAGTAATGTAAACAATAAATACAATTTTGAACCACTATGTTCTTCCCTCAGCAAGATAAGGTGCTGTACATAATGAAGATTTGAGGTTGAGGGTTCAATCCTATTAAAGGAGCAGTGAATTCTAAGGTCAAATACACATTTAAACAATCTTTCTTATGACTTTTTTTCGACATACTATACTATGACTCTTTTATGACCGTGGTATGTCACAGTGGTAATGAAATAAATGGTAATCATAAGATTATTTTTGTAAAAAGCCTCAGGAACCTTATTAAGGCAGAGATTCATAGTACACATTAATAAGGTTGTTTACGTTTGAAGAAACTCTCCGCCTGGTTGGCTCGTCAGCAGATGATGTAGTGACGGAGCTTCCATCAGAAAAAAAACTGACATTTCACATCTGGTTTCATCCAACATTAACTTCTGTATTTATTACGATTTTATAAATTAACTTCTTGTGTACATCATTTACATTCACAGTATTTTACAATATAGATTTTTCAGATGTGACCTTCATGTGAGTCTATATGTATATTATATAGAGAGTGAACATCATCAGCATCAGTTTCTACTTTGCACTGAGTTTCTGCTGAATGTTTGTGTATCTCAGCAGCTCCTCGGATGAAACGGACGGCTTGAAGTTTTCCAACGCTGAAGAGAAATCCTCAACGGAGACAAGGACAGGAGAGTCCTCCGAGTCCAGACCTGAGAGACAGACAGACGGGGTTAATGTTACATTTTTTGGACATACTTCAAAACAACTGTTTGTGACATACTATACTATGACTTTTTTTAAAAACTTTTTTCGACGTATACTATGACTTTATGACTTATTACGACATACTATACTATGACTTTAAAAAAAAAAATGTTTGTAGTTGACGGTTGGAAATGAATGTGGATTAGCGCCAAATATGATGCACATTATACGAGCATTAAAATAGTGCGAATCAATACATTACCGGAGGAGGGGGATGTGATGCTTTCTGAGTATTAGGGGGTGCTCTTAACCCAACGTGCAGGTGTATGGTAAAGAGAGACCTGATAAACATTTCGACAGACGGTGCCTGTAGTTCAGTGATTGAAATGTTAAACTTCCTGTTGTGTTTTCTCACCGCCATCGATGAGAGAGATCTTCCTCTTGATGGCGGCCGTCATGGCGTCTGAACACAGAGCGTACAGGTCGGCGCCGGTCATGTGATCGGGGCAGCGCTCCAGCACCCGCTGCAGGTCCACGGCAGAGTCCACCTGGAACCTGAACGCAACATTTACGTCTATCAGCAGGGTCTCTGCAGGTTTCACAAAGTCACATTTAAGAGCTTTTTTAAGACCATTATGAATGTCTGTGGTACAATCCAAAAGAGACACGCGCCAATAACACGAAAGCGTGTGGCTGCAATAGAAGCAGCATGTTGGTCTCATTTCTGTGTGTGTACAATGAAGTTAAAGAGTTACGTGCAAAGGTTTTAAATCTGCAGAAAGTGACCCCCGGACTAGAGCTGTAATCGGGCCTTAAAAGTTAGACCCGACACGTAGTACATTTAGACTGACAGCTTTTTAAAAGCCCAACCCGTTTACAGCCTGACATTATTCAAATGTGCGCATGCACACAGCTCTTTGGCCTTTTGTCAAAAAATTTGTCATTTATATGTTTTGCTTTCTTTGCCGGTGCAACCAAAACGTAACAGCCAGAGTCCAGCTTCTGTTTCAACTCCTCAGCATCCATTTTCGCTCTAATCCAAACGCCTCAGCTGACTGCTCATTTACCGCGCTACAATGCAGAGCAAAATGATAGAAATTAAAACCGAACCCGACCGAGCAAAGATCTTCAGCTCTACACCAGACACACTGGTTTAAATTATTTTTTTAGTTCACATGCAAAAGTGACAGTGGTTCACGTTTATGTTGTGTTTAAACCCCCTACCGCTAGCCTAGATGGCTATGCTGAGACACCACTAGTGTCCTCGCCTAGCAGTCCCTGACAGTGCCTAACAGTGTCTAACAGCCTAACAGTGTCTAGCAGTGTCTAACAGTGTCTAACATTGCCTAACAGTGCCTAACAGTGTCTAACAGTGCCTAACAGTGCCTAACAGTGTCTAACAGTGTCTAACAGTGTCTAACATCCTAACAGTGTCTAACAGTGCCTAACAGTGCCTAACAGTGTCTAACAGTGTTGCTAACAGTGCCTAACAGTGTCTAACAGTGCCTAACAGTGTCTAACAGGGCCTAGCAGTGTCTAACAGTGTCTAACATCCTAGCAGTGTCTAACAGTGTCTAACATCCTAACAGTGCCTAACAGTGCCTAACAGTGTCTAACAGCCTAACAGTGTCTAGCAGTGTCTAACAGTGCCTAACATCCTAACAGTGCCTAACAGTGCCTAACAGTGTCTAACAGCCTAACAGTGTCTAACAGTGCCTAACAGTGCCTAACAGTGCCTAACAGTGCCTAACAGTGCCTAACAGTGCCTAACAGTGCCTGACTTGTTGCTAGAAGCTAACAACGTAGCTATGGCTGACCTTTGGCCTACTTTAACATATGAACATCAGCTCACTAAGAACCTGGGAACCACAATCCCAAACTGGCAGTTTGATTTTCTGTGAACTGAATTGTTGACCTAAAGTAAACTTCTTTGACTTCTATGAACATCATGTCTTTTTTAAATATTAGTTTTCCTAAAATTATACTTTTAAAAAATCTAAATATATCGCCTTACGCACAGTATTGAAATATATTGCAATATATTAAATCGGGCCCCATGTATCGTATCGCCAGATTCCTGCCAATACTCAGCCCTACTAATATACTGATTCAGAAATGTTAGACTGTTTAGCAGCCTGCAGAAACCCTGACTATCATCCCAGCTGGACAACTAATCATTCTCACCTTCTCTTGTTTAGGATCCACATAAAGACTTTTTATTCTCTTTGTGCATGCAGAGAGATCTTTGCACTTTATTTCTACAACGAATAAAGATTTTGATCAAACGTTTGTATTTTTTTATATTGGTATTTCCATGTGTTCTAATAAGTGCACATTCTGACCGGCACACATACAGTAATGTCTGGATGATAGAATATGATTCTATTTAGTTTCTTCTTACTTCCTGAGGATGGCCTGCAGAACCTGCAGCTGGGACTCCCGGTCCTCGTTGATCCCGACATACACCAGCTTATCAAACCTGAGAAGACCCAGAGCCCCAGAGACAGTTCAGAGACCCAGAGACAGTTCAGAGACCCAGAGACAGTTCAGAGACCCAGAGACAGTTCAGAGACCCAGAGACCCAGAGACAGTTCAGAGACCCAGAGACAGTTCAGAGACACGTCTGTTTAGAATCTGACTTTCAACATTCAATTCTATTTTATTTATAGTGTCAAATCCTAACAGGAGTTATCTCAGGACACTTTACAGATAGAGGGGGTCTAGACCACACTCTATCATTTACACAGACACAACTATTCCAAAATATGACAGATAATGTGTCTCAGTTCAACGGGACTCTTGTGTGATTCATGTTTATTCTGAAGTGTATGGAAACGTGCAGAACAACGTGAGATTTAGGACTACATTTACACTATGTTTACTGGGTGTGTGTGTGTGTGCATATATGCGTCTGTGTGTGTGCGTGTGCGTGTGTGTATATATGCGTCTGTGTGTGTGTGTGTGTCTGTGTGTGCGTATATATGCGTGTGTGTGTGTGCGTGTGTATATATGCATGTGTGTGTGTGTGCGTGTGTCTCCTCTGACCTGCCAGGCCTCAGCAGTGATTGGTCCAGCAGGTCTGGCCGGTTGGTGGCTCCGATCACAAACACCCCGGCAGCCGAGTGCAGAGCGTCGAGCTCGGCCAGCAGCTGGGACACCACTCTGTAAGGACACGTTCAAAAATCTAAAACTTTACTGATCCTGCTGTCACAGAACACTGTCCCCATGAAAGAGCAGAGAAACAGACATTCAATCAGATATAAAAGTAAAGTAGAAGGGCTCTCAGACCCAGCGTTAACCCGCCCTCACCTGTCCATCACCCCCCCAGAGTCTCCGCTACGCCCCCTGCTGGGAGCCAGAGAGTCCAGCTCATCAAAGAAGACCACACACGGGGCTGCTGAGCGCGCTCTGCAGAACACTACACACACGCACGCACGCACAGAGACACACACACACACACACACACACACACACACACACACACACACACACGCAAAGACACACAGAGACAAAGTTACACTCGTCTGGTTTACAATCTCTGGTCTGAACTGAGCTGTAAAGAGTATCGAGAGACTAGAGAGTCTAGAGAGACTGGATAGACTAGAGAGTCTAGACAGACTAGAGAGAGTCTAGATAGTCTAGAGAGACTCGAGAGACTAGAGAGACTAGAGAGAGTCTAGATAGACTAGAGAGTCTAGAGAGACTAGAGAGACTAGAGAGAGTCTAGATAGACTAGATAGATTAGAGAGACTAGAGAGTCTAGAGACTAGATAGACTAGAGAGTCTAGAGAGATTAGAGAGTCTAGAGAGACTAGAGAGAGACTAGAGAGACTAGCGAGTCTAGAGAGACTAGAGAGAGTCTAGAGAGACGAGAGAGAGTCTAGAGAGACGAGAGTCTAGAGAGACTAGATAAACTAGAGAGACTAGAGAGTCTAGATAGATTAGAGAGACTAGAGAGTCTAGAGAGACTAGATAGATTAGAGAGACTAGAGAGTCTAGAGAGACTAGATAGACTAGAGAGTCTAGAGAGTCTAGAGAGCTAGAGAGCTAGAGAGACTAGAGAGACTAGATAGACTAGAGAGTCTCGAGAGACTAGAGAGACTAGAGAGAGACTAGAGAGTTTAGAGAGACTAGAGAGTCTAGAGAGACTAGAGAGCTTAGACTTAGAGAGACGAGAGAGACTAGATAGACTAGAGAGAGTCTAGAGAGACTAGCGAGTCTAGAGAGACTAGAGAGAGTCTAGAGAGACGAGAGAGAGTCTAGAGAGACGAGAGTCTAGAGAGACTAGATAAACTAGAGAGACTAGAGAGTCTAGATAGATTAGAGAGACTAGAGAGTCTAGAGAGACTAGATAGATTAGAGAGACTAGAGAGTCTAGAGAGACTAGATAGACTAGAGAGTCTAGAGAGTTTAGAGAGACGAGAGAGACTAGAGAGTCTAGAGAGACTAGAGAGTTTAGAGAGACTAGAGAGACTAGAGAGTCTAGAGAGACGAGAGAGTCTAGAGAGACTAGAGAGTTTAGAGAGACTAGAGAGTTTAGAGAGTCTAGAGAGACTAGAGAGTTTAGAGAGACTAGATAGACTAGAGAGTCTAGAGAGACTGGATAGACTAGAGAGTCTAGACAGACTAGAGAGACTAGAGAGAGACTAGAGAGAGACTAGATAGTCTAGAGAGACTAGAGAGTCTAGAGAGACTAGAGAGACTAGATAGACTAGAGAGTCTAGAGAGACTAGAGAGACTAGAGAGAGACTAGAGAGACTAGAAAGAGACTAGAGAGAGTCTAGATAGACTAGATAGATTAGAGAGAGACTAGAGAGTCTAGAGACTAGATAGACTAGAGAGTCTAGAGAGATTAGAGAGTCTAGAGAGACTAGAGAGAGACTAGAGAGACTAGCGAGTCTAGAGAGACTAGAGAGAGTCTAGAGAGACGAGAGAGAGTCTAGAGAGACGAGAGTCTAGAGAGACTAGATAAACTAGAGAGACTAGAG
Source organism: Sander vitreus (assembly GCF_031162955.1). NCBI lineage: Eukaryota > Metazoa > Chordata > Actinopteri > Perciformes > Percidae > Sander > Sander vitreus. Next base: position 1,488,433 of record NC_135856.1, on the reverse strand, counting down.
AGTCTAGATAGATTAGAGAGACTAGAGAGTTTAGAGAGACTAGATAGACTAGAGAGTTTAGAGAGACGAGAGAGTTTAGAGAGACTAGAGAGTTTAGAGAGACTAGAGAGTCTAGAGAGACGAGAGAGACTAGAGAGTCTAGAGAGACGAGAGAGTCTAGAGAGTTTAGAGAGACTAGAGAGACTAGAGAGACTAGAGAGTTTAGAGAGACTAGAGAGACTAGAGAGTTTAGAGAGACTAGAGAGACTAGAGAGACTAGAGAGACTACAGAGTCTAGAGAGACTACAGAGTCTAGAGAGAGGAACCAACCTTCTCTGATGTTCTCCTCGCTCTGACCCACGTACATGTTGATGAGCTCTGGACCTTTGACACTGAAACACACACACGGGTTCCACCCATTTAAAGTCACGTCACACGTTTGGGATTTTAAAACCCTCGGTTTTGAAAAGGGCGTCCCCGTTTCCCGCGGTGTGCTCTGTACCTGAGGAAGGTCATGGAGCACTCGGTGGCCACAGCTTTGGCCAGCAGCGTTTTCCCGGTCCCCGGTGGCCCGTACAGCAGGACGCCGGTGCGGTTCAGACCCAGGGACAGCAGCTCGGGCCGCTGCAGAGGAAGCTGCACCGTGTCCAGGATCTCTTTCTTCACCTGCTGCAGACCGCCTACGTCCTCCCAGCGCACTGCCGGGATCTGTCCACACACACACACACACACACACACACACACACACACACACACACACACGTTTATCAAGTTATATCGTTATCAAGACATTCAACAACACTATTGCATATTTTCATATTGTGCAGCCCTTCCATCCAACATGTGTTGTTGTTTCTGGATGTTTTGGTCACTAGAGGGCAGGAGAAGTCCTGGCTTGTTGTGCTGAGTCACCTTTGGGGCGCCAATGGCAGCCGACTGAGCGTCCTGCAGAGTCTCCAGGGCCGAGAGGAAGTCCTGGTTCAGGACGGTCACTCCACTGGAGCACAGATCCTCCTCCCGCCAGCCGACACTGCACACACAGACACACACACACACACATTACAGCTTGGTTCTTGTTTAATACTGGACCAGTTTTAGAGACTGCTGTTCCATCAGTCACTCAGACACAGACAGAGTCCAGGGTGAAAGCCTTTAGGAACATGAGTTGATAAATACATGTATCTGCTCTGTAGTGAATCAGTCGACACACTGGGCACATTGGAGAAGCTACCCTAGATGATCTCTCTGAATCTTAATCTCTAGTCTCACCAGGTGTGAATCAGCCTCCTGCGGGCAGCTCGACCAGCCTCCACCATCAGAGCTCTCAGATCACCCAACACAAAGCCCTGTGGGGGGGGGACACCACCGTTACCGACACACACTCACTGGCCACGCTTCACATTTCACCCTGGTGACCCTCCCGGGTCAACACTGAAATTGAACACTTTTAACGCTTTTTTTCAACATTTTCTTAGTTTGTTTTCTATACCATCAGTATACTGTACACACCACTCACACCAGTGTATTACCACTAGTTTTACACCATTTTTTTCTCACATTCATGGTTAAGAAACCTAATTTATATGAAATTATATACATTTTTTATGTTTTGTCAAAGTTTAGTTTTTTTGGCGGAAAAAAAACCACCCAAAATTCAATAAAGCAGTGAACTGATCCTTCGTTTAACTTGCAAGGAGCGTTATATGGAACCATCCACGTCATTTTTGGACAATTTGGATAAAGAATCCCAAATTTCAAAATCACCATGAACATCGTTTTACTTTGAAATGTGTTTTATTTTGGAAAGTATCGGGCTGCACTGCGGCCTTCCTGTATGTGATCACCTGCCTGGCTCGACACGTTCGCTCGCTGCTCGCGCAAGAAATAGGGGAGACGCCGAAACGATTGCTGCAGCGAGCGGGGGGTTTGTGGCGTGACGTACCGCGGTGAGCTTGGAGAGCCTCTCCATGTCCACGTCTCTCCCCAGGGGAAGCTCTCGGCTCAGGCTGAGCAGCACGGAGCGCCGCTGCTCCTCGGTGGGACTCTCAAACGCCACCTGGTGGACAAACGCCGCCGCGACCCCTGCAGACAGCTCCCGGGGCCTGCAGACCGTCGCCACCACCACCACACTGGAACACAAAGAAAGCACCGCGTCATGTTTTCCTCTAACTCACCGCGGTGATATTAGAGACAAACGGCCAGGGGGCGGAGCTTCTGGGTCTCCAGCCCTGAATGGTTTCTCCAAAGCCCCGAATCTTTGAGGGTTTTAAAATAACTTGGTGTCATTTCTCCTCAGTCTCTCTGACTGGAGCAACAGGTTAACGCAGCAACCCTACCTATGTTATGGGACTTATAGACACGGAAATATCAGACAGTTTCTACCTATGTTATGGGACTTATAGAACCAGAAATATCAGACAGGTTCTACCTATGTTATGGGACTTATAGAACCAGAAGCATCAGACAGGTTCTACCTATGTTATGGGACTTATAGAACCAGAAGTATCAGACAGGTTCTACCTATGTTATGGGACTTATAGAAACAGAAGTATCAGACAGGTTCTACCTATGTTATGGGACTTATAGAACCAGAAATATCAGACAAGTTCTACCTATGTTATGGGACTTATAGAACCAGAAGTATCAGACAGGTTCTACCTATGTTGACAAAAAGGCGACGAAAAGGTGGCAAAAAGGCAGCAAAAAAGGACTTATAGAAACAGAAATCTCAGACAGGTTCTACCTATGTTATGGGACATTTAGGGAACGTGTGTACGTTCAAAAGTAGTTTTATTCGTGCAACAGAAACCTCAGATTGAACAGATAGTCTAGCTAGCTGTCTGGATTTACCCTGCAGAGATCTGAGGAGCAGTTAACCATAGTCCTCACAAATCCACCAGAGGTTAGAACGCCAACACAGAGACAGAGGAAGGGGACGGACATCACATTAGGGTGGTACCGGAGCAATCCCCAAAGTGAAACGTCGTGGATATAGACTACTACCAGACTGACAATAGGTTGAGTCAAGTTAAAAACATCAGTGTGAGAGGCGGTCAGTGACCTGCTGGGGGCGCTGTGGAGCAGCTGGCAGAGCGCCGCCTGGACCCTGCCGTCCTCCTCGCCATGGCCGCCGCGAGGTCGCAGCAGGAGCTGCAGGTTCCTGAGCAGCAGGACGCAGGGCTGCAGGGCAGCGGCCCGCTGGAACACCCCGCTCAGCTTCACCTCCGAGGCTGCAGGAGTGTCTGCACACACACTCACACTGTCCACCTGCACACACACACAGAGAGATATATACACACACACACACACACACACACACACGTTGAAAATGAATGATGAAATGATGATTGAAAATGATGAAAATCTGACATTGTAACATTATAGATGATACAGAAAAGTATTTCATATACATTTTGAAGTAGTTCCAGAGAAGCAGCGGTCGTACCTTGAGCAGGTGGAGGTTGAGTCTGCGACTCGCTGCGCTGACCGCCGTCACTTTACCACTTCCTGCAGGGCCGTGGAGGAGGACGGTGCAGCCGGACAGACCGCTGCTACGACAACCACACAGAACACTGACATCACGGACCACACGTCCAAGCATGCTTCTCTCTATCACACTGTGTGTGTGTGTGTGTATATATATATATATATATATATATATATATATATATATATATATATATATATATATATATATATATATATATATATACATATACACACACACACCACAATGCTGTTCATTGGAGCGATAGGTCGATGCGGCCGCCGTATTGTTCCGGACAAGGAGTCAAAGGGCCCTATTTTAATGATCTGAGGTCACGGCGTGAAGCGCCTGGTGCAGGTGTGTTTAGGGTGTGTCTAAATCCACTTTTGCTAGTTTGACAGCAGAAAAAAAGGGTCCGTGTGCCGGGCGCATGGTTCTAAAGGGTTGACCTTAGTGTCTTCATTAATCAGAGGTGTGTTTTGGGCGTAACATGCAATCAACCAATCAGAGATCATCTCCCATTCCCTTTAAAAGCCAGGCGCGTTTGGACCTTGGAGCATTGCTGTTATGATGGAGGATCTGCACCGTAATATTTGTATTTGTAATCTTCTGCATGTGTGTGTGCTGCTGTATGGGTCCCTGTGTGTGTGTGTGTATGTGTGTGTGTAGTGATGTCGTGTGTGTGTGTGTGTGTGTGTGTGTGTGTGTGCTGCTGTGCGTCCCTGTGTGTGTAACAAGCATAGTGTGCACGTGCTGTGCACGAGCCTAGGAGCATTTTACTAATGCTCTGTTAAAATAACAATGAAATGCTGCGTTATTGACTTTAGACCAGGTTTTTGTTGGTCAATGGTGCCATCACTTCCCACTGCCTCAAGATAGCAATACGCCCAGAATGCACCTGAACACACCTCCCTGTAAGACCAGCAGGCCCATGGGCCACAGATGGGTGCAGGTGTATTTGTTATTTAAACGACGTGGGCGCTGGACGGGAAACTGACAACTGGGTCGGTCTGAAACTAGCAAAGACACTTGGGTCGGGCTTTGCGCTGCGCCAGGAGCAAGATGAGGCCCAAAGTCTGTCTTTTTCTACGAGTCTATGGTCACAGCGGGTCAGGTCTATCTATCTAGTCCCAAGCTGGCGGGGGAGTTACCTGTGCTGCAGGTGAGGCAGGATAATGCTGCAGAGCAGCTCCACGGTCCGGACCAGGCCCGGAGGAGACAGAGCGCTCCACAGAGACGCGCCGTCCTCAGAGAGGCAGCAGGGGACGGGGCTGCTAACGGTGGACGCCGTCTGGGGGACACATAACCAAAACATGATGTTAAGTAAAGCTACAGCAGCGATGACCGGACAACGCACTCTAGGGGCTAATTCTTTAACAATGAACCACACCCAAACCTCGACAACCACGTGGACGTCTTCAGGCCTGGACTGTCATCATGCAGCAAACATTTGGGGCAGATTGGACAATGGAAATCTGACTTACAACAACTAAATAGTAGGGCTGTTAGCATTAAGGGCCGAGTAGAGAAGTCAAAGCCATATGCACGTTGTGTAAAGCTGAATTAAAATATCACCGAAGCGCGTCAAGCTTGAGCTACCAGCTACGAGCTAATTAACGTGACTCAGGTTGATGCTAGCGGGCTCAGGCTAAGCAGTATTTTAGAGAGTGCTACTTGGCGACCTGTTGATGAAACCAAATCCCAAAACATGACTCAAGCTCTTGCGAAACGGGTGGCAACTAACTGCAGACCTGTCAGCATCGTAGAGGACTCGGGTCTTAAAGACGTACTACGGTTGGCGTGTTCTGACCCGTCTCGTTGCCGTCGGGGGGGGACAGTAGTTTCACCATATTGATTCCCAGTTAAGATCCTCTGGTAAGAATTGCTTTCCATTGTTATTATGGACTTAAAAACTGTTCTGAAATGCAAAATAATAGCATTTTAATCATGTGATTAAACATTAACTATAGAAATTCAGCGATTAAAAAAAAATGTATCGTTTGACAGCCCTACTAAATATAAAGAAAAAAATCTCTTTGAATAAATGAATCAGAAGAATGAAGAAGACAGTGACGTCTGAAGTCAAACAGGTGAACAGAGGTGGTCTGCAGGTCTACCCAACGAGTGGACTGTATAATACACTTTGAAGGCGTCTAATTCAGCGGCAAAACACGCACCTTGCAACTCTGGGCCGTTTGAAAACCACATCGGGATTCATTTCTGATTTCAACCGGTTGTTATCTTTACACATTTTTAACACATTCACCAAGCATCCGTACATCCCTAACACACACACACACACACACACACACACACGCCGCGCCTGAAGACCTGGCTCCGTAGCACTATCACTCAGAGCAGACGTTCACATCCCGCACTGCTTCACGTCCACAAAGACATTTTGGATGATCTGATATTCAGGGTCTCGTGGCAGAGTTTATCAGCCCAACTCCAGAGCGCAAATCTACGTTTGGTGTACCGAACACAGCACACACGGTGTCTAATCTCTGTCTTCTTCCTGCCGCCGTGCAGGCCCAGATGGTAGCCTATATTTAGCCTAGTATGACTGTGATTTATGTATGCCTATTAAGAAACAAATAGTCTGTAACTTTTTAGAATTTTTCACATACTTCGCTGTTCGTTATTCTGAGCGCGTCTGACACACACAGTCCCATATACAGACACAGAGACACACACACACACACGTCACCATGTAGAGTGAGGTGTGCAGTCTGTCGGCCAGGTAAGCCTCCTCCTCCTGTCCCTCTTCTCTCTCTGCAGACGAACACACCTTCTGCACTCTGAAGAACAGCACTGGACACCTGGCAGGGGTCAAAGGTCTCACACACACACACACACACACACACACACACACACACACACACACACACACACCCACCCAACAGTTAAAGTCGCCCTCCAAAAAAGCTTTAAAGCAGGGTTTCTCAAATTGGGCCACGCGTACCCCTAGGGGTACTCTGGAGTACTTCAGGGCACGTTTGGGTACATGAGATTTGTCAGTTACAATATTGTTGTAAAATACACACTGATGGGGCAGTTTCTATGAATGCCTGAGGGGGGTGGGTGTACCTGGGTATCCCCTCTGAGTTGTTCTGCAGCAGGTCTGGATGGTTTGCAGCTGGAACCGACAGGACGTCTCCCTGGGCAACCAGTCTGCACCCAGAGAGGACCACTGGTTAGACTGGGAGTCAGCATATCAACAGTAATGATATGTGCAGGAACTCTGAGGAGCCCCAGCTCAACATCTCTGGCCTGAATAACCAGCGTGCAGTAAAAGCAGCGTGGCGTCGTCTGACTCACCTGGGCGTGCTGAAGTGCTCAGACAGCAGGTTGTCGTAGCAACCAAGGCTGCTGTACAGCGGAGACGCCACCAGCTGGACGTGGAGCTCGCTGGCGTACGGCGGAGACGCCGAGCGGCAGAAACTGTCCGAGCGATGTGCGGCGGGCGCCGGCAGAGGAGCCGCTCGCCACCTCTGAGACGAAAACAAGACAAGTCGTTAGTGATCACTGGCTGCAGAAACTCAACCCTTCCTGCTGATTCCTCAGAATAAAAGTCTCCGAGCCTCGGCTTTTAATGTGGAAACATCTGCAAGAATTATTATGCCCTTGAGGGTGGCTTAAAGGTAGAGTTCTGATAATTATTTAAGCGATATTTTATCGCTTATTGTTGGTTAGTTTTGTTATAAAATGACACTGATATTCCCCAGTAATTGAACATTTGCTGCATTGATCTGCTGGTCCAGTCAGAGCGACTGAGGGGGAAATGACACAAAGCTGAAGTTATTTTAAAAAGCCTAATAGATTTGGGGCTGGAGCCCCATTTCAAAATATAAGAACTGTCCCTTTAAGGCTTGGTATCAGGCTGTGCCTCCACTGCCAACACAATGAGCCCTATTTTAACAGAAGAGTAAGAAAAGAGCGAGTCAATAAGTGTATAAAGTAACATAAAGGGCCCTATTTTAACCAGCTAAGCGCACAGCGTGCGTTTAGGGCGTGTCCAAATGCACTTTTGCTAGTTGCATGGTTCAAAAGGGTTGATTTTCAGGAGAAGAAACTGATCGGGTGGTGATGGCGCAGTGGATATGAGACATGCCTTTGGTGTGGGAGATGTGGGTTCAATTCCCACTGTGATACATCAACCAATGTGTCCCTGAGCAAGGCACTTAACCCTAGTTGCTCCACAAGCGTGGGACCTCTGACATATCTAGCAATTGTAAGTCGCTTTGGTTAAACGCGTCAGCCGTGTGTGAAGTGAAACCATTTGGCAATGGCTTGAATGTACGTTCATTAAAGTGCTCATATTCTGCTCATTTTCAGGTTCATAACTGTATTTTGAGGTTGTACCAGAATAGGTTTATGTGGTTTAATTTTCAGAAAAACACCATATTTTAGTTGTACTGCTCATTGCTGCAGCTCCTCTTTTCACCCTGTGTTCAGGTCTCTGTTTTAGCTACAGAGTGAGACCTCTCACTGCTGGAACATCTTTGTTGGGAGTCGCACATGCTCAGTACCTAGGTAAGGACTACACGCTCAGTAGCTAAGGACTACTAGCCAGTCAGAAGCAGAGTATGAGGGCCCTGACATTACCTAGGTAAGGACTACTAGCCAGTCAGAAGCAGAGTATGAGGGCGTGTCCTGACAGTACCTAGGTAAGGACTACTAGCCAGTCAGAAGCAGAGTATGAGGGCCCTGACAGTACCTAGGTAAGGACTACTAGCCAGTCAGAAGCAGAGTATGAGGGCGTGTCCTGACAGTACCTAGGTAAGGACTACTAGCCAGTCAGAAGCAGAGTATGAGGGCGTGTCCTGACAGTACCTAGGTAAGGACTACTAGCCAGTCAGAAGCAGAGTATGAGGGCGTGCCATGCTAGCAGCTAGGCGAGCATTATAACGTTTGTCTCTGAAGTAAAGGCTGGACTACAACAGAGCTGTTTGGAGCAGTTTGTGAACAGTGTTTTCTGTTGGAGATGTTAAGTCCCTTTGGGGGGGACTTTGGGCTTTTTCACTTTGTAAACCTATAACGTGCACACTGTCCACTGAATGCTTGCTCTTGGGGGAATTACTGTAATTGTTGGGTCTCTGTAAATTATAGAGTGTGGTCTAGACCGACTCTATCTGTAAAGTGTCTCGAGATAACTCTTGTTATGATTTGATATTATAAATACAATTGAATTGATTTGAATTAACCGGCTCGGTGCAGAACTCGTACCTTGATCCTCAGCGTGCAGCCGTTCACGGGCATCACGTCTCCGTCGGTCATGTTGAACCACAGAGCCGCCGATATGAAGCCGACTTCGTCCTGGTTCTGCAGGTCTGCACTCTGGGTGGAATCCACCACGACCACCGAGGCCAGCCGCTGTCTGCAGACGGCCCCCCGAGCCTCACTCTGGAGCTGGAAAACATTCATCCGTTCATCCGGTAATGTCAGAAAAATGGTATGGTGTGGAAAAATGTGGATCGGTGTTTCCCAAAAGCCCAAGATGACGTCCTCAAATGTCTTGTTTTGAAAAGCGATAAAAATATCAAACAAAAACCGCTGAGAAAAGCGTCAAAAATGAACAAAAACCAACAAACAGAGGACGTCATCTTGGACATTTTAGAGACCAAACAACTCATCCATTCATCCAGAAAAAAATCCACGATGATAATAATATTTAGCAGCCGTACCTCCGGTCTGGAGGCTGCGCCGGGCCGCGACACTTTCACCCACTCGTGGTTGAACAGGCCGAGCCGGAGCAGCAGCTGTTTGCTCACAAACACGCAGCTGTCAGGGTCCACGCTGCCGCGGTGCCCTCCGACCCCGAGCCACCGCCGCACGTCCACCACGCGGACTTCCACGCGGCCCTCCAGAGCCTGCAGGACGCCCGAGAACCCCGAGTCCAGCAGCCTCCGGTTGTCCAACAGAGAGCGCCCGCCGCCCAGGCCGTCGGCGTAGTGAGCGAAGTCCGACACGCACAGCGGCGGGAGGGCGGCGTCCACGCCCAGTCTGAGAGGCGGCTGGGGGGCGGCGGCGCCGCCGGCCGCGTCCGCTGGGTCCCAGCAGTCGGTCAGAAGCAGAGCGGTGTCAGCCGTGATCCGGCCCTGAGTTACAGGACTGCAGTCCAACACCAGCAGCTCCGCCTGGACCACAGGATACACCACATCAACCGGCTGCCACATGACGGAGCTTCTTCTTTTTTTAAGATTATTTTTTGGGGCATTTCAGGCCTTTATTTGAGGGGAAAGTGACAGGCAGCAAAGAGCATAAAATACTTGTTTGCACTTGCCAATAAGTGACTGCAGCCCCTACCTTGTCACTGAAAAGTTATTTCTGCCCCCAACATAAATACATTCATTCATTCATTAGGCTTTTATCTGACAGATTACAACCCACTCAGACCTTTTGACCTGTTGAAATGACTTATTAAAGGGCAATATCCACCCAGTGACACCAAAGTAAGTTGTGGACATAAACACTTTCTCACGGATGGCAATCACCAAACTGTCATATTGGTGGTTTAATATAATATATGGTTCAACTTAATTAATTGGACCCATTTCCACTTTCTCTACAACTTCTCCTGTTAAGATATGTGCAGAAACTTCTCTGCTCGACATGCAAGTAGCAGTGTTAAAATGTTTAATAAACCTCCGTTGTGGTCAAATGTCAGCTATTAGTTCTGGTGTTCACTGAGAAAAAGATACACATCTTAATTTTGTGTATTCACCAAACGAGGTGTCTTCATTTACGCTGTGTACTGTCTGTATGTGTGCTCTGATATGTGGCTGCTGTAGCACTAAAATGTACCAATTTGACATCCGGGGTCTTACCTGTCCCGGGTCTTCTCCCAGCAGCGGGTGTCGGGGCAGTAGCAGCGGGTCTCCCCGCCGGGCCAGCAGCCACTGTCCCGGGCGGCAGAGCTCCAGCAGCCCGCTGGTGAACCGCTCCGCTCCGGCCCAGCGGAGGCTCTGCCTGCTGCGGGCTCCCAGCACCACTCGGTCCAGCGGGACCGGCTCCAGAGCCCGCACTGTGCCGGTGCTGCCGAGCCTCTGGAGCCCGTGGTGCCGCAGTAAGAACCGGCTGGCAAACAGCCGCACCATGCCCCCGGACGGCGCTCCTCCGCAGCCCGCAGTCTCAGCCTCGGTCGGGTGGTGAACGCGCAGCAAAATGCCCGGGCTCGTGGTTCCCTGAGGCGGCTGCGGGGTGAAGAGCACGGTCGGTGGGTCCGTGTCATTCTGGAAAACTATATCTGAGTGAGACTTTAATATTAAGACATCCAGAGGACTCAAGTGCGAGGGGAAACTTTCCAAACAACACAACTCCGCCTGCACCTGCGCCATCTTGGACCTGCGTCACTCTTCTTCTTCTTCTTCTTCTTCCTGGTTTCAGGCCGGCGCCGCGTCATCACCGCCATCTGGTGGACGACCGGAAGAACTACATCAACATAATATGGAAAATATAAATACATAGAATACAATAATAATAGTAAAATAAATAAATAAAAAAAGGTCGTGTTGTCGTTGGCACACGTGTTCAGTATTCACTGACTACTTCCTCTCATCAGTTTGTCATTTCATAAAAACAGAAATAAATACTTTTGAAGTCACAAATGATCATATCTAAAGTAGAACTACAAACATGGACAGACACGACAATGCACTGCAGTTCAGTTGGGAGTACTGGAGTACTTTTACTGCTGATGCTTGGTTGTATGAGGTTGGAATAATGTGAAGGGGAAAAAAAATATTTGAGAAAAGGTGTGAATGAATTAGCTGCTGATACCTGAGGATACTTTGAATATTTTGAGGGAAAGTTTGAATATTTCCAGAAGAAAAAATAGCTGGAATATTTTAAGAGATGGAGTCAGCAGAGGGCGCTGTGGAGCTGCAGCTTTAACTCTGTGTGTGTGTGTGTGTGTGTGTGTGTGTGTGTGTGTGTGTGTGTGTGTGTGTGTGTGTGTGTGTGTGTGTGTGTGTGTGTGTGTGTGTGAGAGATGCTGTAGAGATGATGGAGTGGAGGAGGAGGAGGCTGCTGCTGCTCGGCTCCGGACACAAAAACACATTCAGGTGAGAAAAAAAACAAAAGAAATACACCGACCGAAGCGACGGGATGCTGCAGAGAAAGGGTGTGTGTGGGTGTGTGCGGGTGTGTGTGTGTGTGTGTGTGTGTGTGTGTGTGTGTGTGTGTGTGTGTGTCGGGTCTGTAGAATCCCCTCCGAAAAACAATCGATCCGATTTGATTGTGTTTAATTCAAAATAAAAGCCTCGGAAGCGACAGATTAACGGTAGATGCTCGGTAGAAAAGGGCCCCGACGGTAAACGAATGGGAGGATGATGAGGCGTTCAGGTGCTCGTTAGAGGGTGGGACTGCACAGCTATGCCTCCGCCTGTCTGATCATAAATAAAGGAAACCTGCCAGCGTCCGCTCTGTCTTTTCAAAATAAAATAAAAACAACACTTCAGGCTACTTTACAATGGCAACTATATGACAGGCTAAACAATCCTAAACCGGTCAGAGAAGTTCTCCTCTCTAAAGCAGAGACACTTGAGGCAAAAACATATTTTCATTTATTGGCCAGTTTATAGATTTTGAGGTCTTTATCTTCCATAACATGTCTTCTTTCAGACTAGCGGAAAGAAAAGATTTATTTGACTACACTTTGTCTGTTTGTGTCTGTACATTTCTCCTGAATCAGTCTGTTTTTATGATTTATTGGTACATATATCTGTGAAAAGTAAAGCCCTGGAGTTGGTATGTATTCTACGTATGTATTACTGGAACAGGAACAGCTGGGAGCGTCCGGTCCTTTCAGGGGGGCGTCCTGCGGCGACAACCCCAAAACGACTAGTTCAGACTAGAGAAAAAGATTTGGGGCTCCTGGGTAGCTCACCCGGTAGAGCGTGCGCCACATGTACGCTACTGAGGCTCAGTCCTCGTTGCAGCAGCTGCAGGTTCAGTTCTGTCAGATCAAAAGTTACGATTTCGACATTAACTTTTATTTTTGATAAATTGTGCATGAATGCAGCGCTATTTACGGTGCACCAGACTCGTCGTAAACTGACAATTCGTGTTAGTTGATCTTGATGCGTGGCATATCGTCACAGCCTTTTGACAATCAGCTGATTGAGGCCCGTAATTGCATCAGCTGGTGTATAACAGCCCAGCGGTCGGCCATTCAGTTTGGGGCCTCTTGGTTTGTAGCCATACGGCTGCTTCAAGTACCGCTCAGAACGGTTACGTGATTGTGAGTTGAAGTTGTTATTTTTGCTCTGCTGTCAATGCTTGTACACCATCTGGTAAGGACAGTTCATTATGTTTGCGGAAGAGACGGCAACGTATCAAATTGAAGTTTGAGCGTCAAAGAAAAATAAATGTGAAACCAGTGGAGTCATTCTGAGTCTTGTTTTCTCGACCAAAGGACAAAAACTTTGTCAGAAAATTGCTCTCATAAATACCGACCTGCGGCCGTTGCTGCATGTCCATCCTCCTCTCTCCCCTTTCATGTCTAATCTGTCCTATCAAATAAAGGCCTAAAAGTCCCAAAAATTGTCTTTAAAGAAACTCCTGGGACATGAACACCCGTTTCCTGGGAGAAAGTCTTGTGTTTAAGTTCACCGACTCAATAACATCTTGAGAACATAACTGGCAGATTAACTGATGATGAAAATAAGTTGCAGCCCTAAAATAAATGACTCAGAAATATTCAGTGAAAAAGAAACATTTTGAATCTTCAGATGTGAAGTTTTTCCTGATGACAGACATAAAGTTAAAATCATATCAGTAAAATTCTCAAAAAAACACGAAAACACACACACACACACATTATATATATATATATATATCAAAAGCCATTGGAGTCTTTTTTATTGCAGCTTTTTTAGAGGTTTTTGTCACTATTTCGCTGCTTTTGTCCCTTTAGTTTACCATTTTTGTCACGTTTTCGCCGTTTCTTGAGTTGTTTTTTCCTTTGTCAGAGGTTTTTGGTCACTTTTTGTATTTAAAAACCGACAACCAATCGATGAATCTTTGTCACAAAACGTCCTTTTGCCGCGTTTTCATCAGAGCGAGTTTTATTTTGAAAGACCTTGGCCGGATGTTGTGGTTGTGCGGGGAGAAGGCGGTTTGACGCCGCTGGATGCGGAGCTGCAGTGCGGACAAACAGGCTGGAGCCGGAGAACCTGACACCCACAGACCGCCTATGACAGCCGGCCCGGCTCAGCCTCTCTCTCGCGGGGATCAGGACCTGCTTTTATCCCGGGTTAAAGACTCCCGGATGCGGCCGTAAACGCGGAGGATCAGTCCGCATCCTCCCATCCTCCCATCCTCCCATCCTCCGCCTCAGGCCCGGAGGGGGACCAGCACCCCGGACAGCACCCCTCCGGACTCTGCTTTTTGTTTCTTTCCGGACTCGGCGCGTCCCGGTGCTGCAGCACCGGAGGGCGGGGCCGGTTCGGGTTTGATCTGGGGTCGCTGTTAGAGGAGGAATAGCCCAGGCTACATGGTGTTTTTTTAATTTAGTCCTGCGGGAGTGTGAGGCCCAAACCCCGGCCAACCTTCAGAGGAACGGTGGGTTTTCTGGACCAGGGCGTTTTGTGCCGAAATAAAATCCCAGATGAAGATTCCCAAAAGGCGGAAAAGGAGCGGACGGTGCGCCAGGTAGGCCTGATCCGGACCAGGTCTGGCCCGGAATACAGAGATCTGTGTGTGTGTGTGTGTGTGTGTGTGTGTGTGTGTGTGTGTGTGTGTGTCCCGCAGTGATAAAGCGTTACAAGGGAACTAAATGTATTGGTCCGTACCGATGGATGTTTGTGATGTTTTTTTTTGTGGCCTACTGATGGTCTTTTAGGACCGGGACTGATCCGGGTTGTGTCTCTGTTCTGATCTTTAATTCATAACTCGGGTCAGTCAGGGCCAGATTTATTGATCAGCGGGATGGGATGTTGCGCAAGCGCACAGTGCACCCATGACTGTGCACTGCAGAGAGGAAAGATTCAGTATGAGTGATGCAGAGAGAGAAAGAGAAGAAGGAGGAGAGAGGGAGGGAGGGGTGTTAGAGCGGAAGTGTGTCACTGAAACATTCATTCATTTATTTTATTGTTTCAAAAATAAATCAGCCTTTGTAGCCAGATCAGAACAGCAAACATATCATATGAGAAAGGTTAGAAATTTGGATTTACAGGCTGATGTACGGAAAAACATTTGTGCCAAAAAAATTTGGATTTACAGTCTGAGGTACGGAAAAACATTTGTGCCAAAAAAATGTGGATTTACAGTCTGAAGTACGGAATAACATTTGTGCCAAAATCACAATTCATAACAAACATAAGAAATGTAACAATACGCTCAACTCACAATTTGATTCACGGTTTGAAGATGATTTGATTTTCTCAGGAGCTGCAGACAAATGTGTGAAAAATATTCCTTAAAGGTCGGCCTACACTATGTAGTGTTTTAAGTATTTTACTAGCTAAAGTCAATGTCTTCATTCATAAATATGTCCTCATTGGTGTAAAATGACCTCTGCCAATGATCTGTCTTGTCTGTATTTTCATTGGACGGGTAAGTCCCAGGAGGCGTCAATGTCGTTCCGCCATTTTGAAAAAATATAATGGCTGAGAGGGACATAGAGCACTAGCCCACCTGTCTAGCTAATCCACAACGCGTTTTCATTCAGAGCCAGCGTCACGTGACTGAAACCAGTTGAAACGGAGAAGGAGATCAGTGAGAGGCGCTGGTCACAACGTGACATAACGGCTCCCGTATTTCACCACTAGACGGGAGACATTCCTACACAGCGGACCTTTCATTTCTATAAACTGTTGCAGATCAACAGATGTGTTCTCTTATCAAAAGTGACACTGAAACTGTATTTCTTAAAGAACAGAAAATAATAAACCTACAGAATAAAAAAGATTTTCATAGCAATTTTACATTTTTAAATCAAATCAAATTTTGGAAATGTCTCAAAAAAGAAATTACATCTTTTTACGTTCTTTTGTTTTTGGATTGTGGCACAAATAGTTTCTCGCTTAGCCTACATCTTTCTTGAATTACACAAAAAAAGATTATAAAATAATTTAAGAAGAGATAAACAGTCAAACTACAATGCTTATTTCTTTATTACTTTTTCTCACTAATATGGCGGCAGAGTTCCACATATTTTGCATTTAAATATGTAACTTCTGGGTGTTTTATAACTCTGTTTTGGGATTTTGCTGATATGAAAGTGTTCTGTGCTTATTCTTCTTCTCTTTTTTCCATCTGATGTCAGATTCACCAAAACACTTTCAGTCAGAACTCGCTCAAGTGTCAGCATTGCAGATTGAACATGTAGCTGGACTTGAATGGCCTTCTTTTGACTGAAAGTACTGCCAAACAACCCTTTTTCTGCTCACCAGTTCCATTTCCACTTCCTCTCAGCCTGCTGCATTGAAGCTCCACCTACGTAAACACCTTCCTGTAATCAACGGCGCCGTCATTACGGCGACCAGCGTAGCGCGGAGTGACAGCGTAGGGTTCAGTTCACTGGGAAAACATTCTAAGGTTTGGCAGAAACCAAACCCCGTCAAAAAGCCCAACATTCAGCCCAATCAGAAGCCGAATCCTGGATTCGTTGCATCCCTGAAAAACGATTATTTAGCTCTTTACGTTTTGCAAGTAAACTCTTATTTTGTCTTTTGTTCTGAACAGCCAGTCCTTCAAACCATACGGCGATATCGATCGTTTGTTCCTCTTACCCTAATACGACCCACAGCAGCGTTTCATAAATCAACACATTCTCACTCCAATCGCGCCAAAAAGCGACTCTTGGTCAGGTGATTTTGGCATTTGTTATTGTCGCAAAAAGTCTCCTTTAGCGTCATATTTAGAAGCTCTGGGTCGCAAATTTACGAATCCTTCTATGGCCACGCCAAGACCCGCCCTTCAATGGCAGCTCGATTGGTTGGGGCTAGGCATTGAGTAGTTAAGGTTAGGATAAGCCGATTGGTCAGGGGATAGGACCTGGTCTGGCCAACAGTAGTGTGTGAATGCTATTGAAGGGCGGGTCTTGGCGTGGCCATAGTAGGATTCGTAAATTTGCCTCTGGGTCGGGAAGTACGTTTAACTGACATGCAGCACAAGAATGAGACAGTTAGGTTTAGGAAAAGTAGGCGGGTGGGGTTATAAAATGTACGTTTCAGTGACAAGAACTGGACACAAATGGGAGACGAACCCCCGGTCTCCTGGGTGAAAGTTTTGCAAGGCGTGGGACATCACGACGATGTTCCAGCAATTATTCGAGAAATAGTCTAAATTCACAACGTTTCACTTCTGGGATTGTTCCGAAATATCGCCGGATGTCCCTCATTTCGTCTGGATGTCCGTCCCCTTCCTCTGTCTCTGTGTTGGCGTTCTAACCTCCGGCTGATTTGTGAGGACTATGGTTAACTGCTCCTCAGATCTCTGCAGGGTAAATCCAGACAGCTAGCTAGACCATCTGTCCAATCTGACGACTAAAACTACTTTTGAACGTCCACATGTTCCCCCAAAACAAGTTCCTTCCTGAGACTATTTAGCAGAGGCACCGTGGCTCCGTCCGGAGCTTAGCCCCGCCCACGATGATTGTGATTGGTTTAAAGAAATGCCAATCAACCAGAGCACGTTTTACTCCCATCCAGGAATGCTGTGTGGACTAGCCAGACCCTTCCTCCACAGCGCTGTGGAGGAGGGCCTGGACATGCGAGACTATTCGTTGATCCAGATAAGGGTCCAGAAGCGCCGGAGTAGTGTGGATGCCAGGCGGGAACTTAGTAAAAATATGGGTTTTAAAACAACACGTATGCTACTAGATATTCCAGCAACGTTTAATAAAAAGTGTTTTGGTGAATGTGGCTTCACAAAAGTTCAATAAAACCAGTTGAAGTCGGATGATATTCTGTGGATCTGAAGCTGTTTCTCTTTAACCCGCTGTATGAAGGCTTCTATTCTCCGCCCCCCCCCATGTGATGTCACTGTTTGAGCCTGCTTGTGCAGGACGATGCCTCCTCTTCCTCCCTCTTCTTCTTCTTCTTCTTCTTCTTCTTCTTCTTCTTCTTCTTCTTCTTCTTCTTCTTCTTCTTCTTCTTCTTCTCCCCGTGTTAACTGTGCATTCTGTTTTGGCTTGTAGGCTAACACAGGAACAGGAAGGGTTTTGTCCCACTCAGGATTTGTTGTAAGCCGTCAGGTTTTCCGGGAGCTCAGAACTATGGTGAGCTCGGACCGACGACGGCAGGTTTAAAACTGGAATGATGCAAAAAACCCGGCTTCTGGCAGAGCACCCCTCCCTTTCCCCCCTCCCCTCAGGCTACATTTTACATCGCTACGTTTTGGTTTTTTAAGCGTTTGAGTTTTGAGCCCAAAGTGATCTCGGTGCACCGAGTGTTTCTATCTCCAGTAGAAGAACTAATCTCTGTTTAAACTAACACGCCCAAACCTCATATCTCATCATTCAGGTGTACTGGACATAAACAGGAGGCAGCGTGGAGACTCTGCCCACTGCTGGTTGTTGACATGGTAACGTTAGTAGCTTTAAGTCTCAGAGAATGAGACGTCGTGACCGATGAGACCCAATCAGGAGGAGAAACGTTGGCGTCGGTGTCACCAAAGGTCTCCGTTTGGAGCCGTTGAGACTGCAACACAACCCCGCAGATTACCAACCAAAACGGGTCAGAAGTGTTTCCTAATGTCTCCGGTTTACGGGCTTGGAAACGCCAGAGCAGGGGGAATGAGAGGGGGGGGAAACGCCAGAGCAGGGGAATGAGAGGGGGGACACCAGAGCAGGGGGAATGAGAGGGGGGGGAACGCCAGAGCAGGGGGGGGGGAATGAGAGGGGGGGGAAACGCCAGAGCAGGGGGGAATGAGGGGGGGGGGCAGAGCAGGGGGAATGAGGGGGGGAAACGCCAGAGCAGGGGGGGAATGAGAGGGGGGGGAAACGCCAGAGCAGGGGGGGGGGAATGAGAGGGGGGGGAAACGCCAGAGCAGGGGGGAATGAGAGGGGGGGGGGAAACGCCAGAGCAGGGGGGGAATGAGAGGGGGGGGAAACGCCAGAGCAGGGGGGAATGAGAGGGGGGGGAAACGCCAGAGCAGGGGGGGGGGAATGAGAGGGGGGGGGGAAACACCAGAGCAGGGGGGGGGGAATGAGAGGGGGGGGAAACGCCAGAGCAGGGGGGAATGAGAGGGGGGAAACGCCAGAGCAGGGGGAACGAGAGGGGGGAACGCCAGAGAAGGGGGAACGAGAGGGGGAACACCAGAGCAGGGGGAATGAGAGGGGGAAACACCAGAGCAGGGGGAATGAGAGGGGGGGAACGTAGCAGAAGATTTTGTTTTTAAAACCAAAACGTAGCGGTGTAAATGTAACCGTAGTAACAGGAACTCGTAGATCTGTCAGTGAAGAAGAAGAGCAGTCTGAGGGTTGAAGGTTTCGAGAAAGTGTCTGTCAGGATGTTTCACTCTGCTGCCGAGACGCTGCTGGACCTCACAGTTTCTCTCCGTTACACTCCAATCATTTATCCATGTCACTTCAAGAGAAGTCCCGCCCCTTCCTGTGTCCACCACGGGACTTTATTTCAGAATAAAACTGTCCGGTAGTGAACGGGGGAGAGACAAGTAATGTTTAGATCCTGTTTGAACTGAGCCATGAATTACACACATGATGTTTGTCAGTTTAAAAGATAATTTAGCGAGTGAAGAAAGTGTCAGTTTGTTGTGTGTTTGTCGTAGTACCACTTAGTTTAGTGTGAAACTGCTCGGTGAACTACATCTCTCGTCTCTCACAATATACGTCACCTCGCTCGCTAGCTAGCTTAGCTCTGTTCCCCAACACATGTAACGTGATCTTACCTGATATGTTTTATATCCAGCAGTGACGAGTCTTTCTAATGACGTGTTCTCAGAGTCTGATACTTCAACTAACTTAAGAAACATGTGACGAGGTGTCAGAGAAGCATCAAAAGCGCCAAAAAGAGCGCCAAAAAAACAAACTGAGACTTTCTTCACTCGCTAAAGTAGCTCTTAAACTGACAAACATCATGTGTGTAATTCATGGCTCAATTCAAACAGGATCTAAACATTACTTGTCCCGCCCCGTTCACTACCGGACACACTTTTACCGAAATAAAGTCCCGTGGTGGACACAGAAAGGGGGCGTTCTCCTCTTTCTTCAGAGAAACTCTGTGGTCCCGCCCCTTTGCAGTGATTGGGCGGCTCAGCGGTGTGTTGAGGCGTGCAGCACGTTTCACTACATCTCCAGTGTTGCGGTGGATCACTGCAGGTGCAGAGAAGCCGTTGTCGAGACACGATGGGAGTCCCTACGCGATGGAAGAACGGCCGCCATCTTGGACAGCTAGCTACGGCAACACCACTTGGACAAACCAAATAGTTACGGCGGAAAGGTCCATATATATATATATATATATATATATATATATATATATATATATATATATATATATATATATATATCACTTGTGTTTTCCATGGGTCAAATTTTGTCCCGTTTAACATTTTTTATATCAGAAATATGGGTTTCTTTCAACCAAATTGCCCGAAAACAACATACAAAATGGTTTCAAAATAGTCTCCTGACTAAACTGTCCTCTGATCTATTAGGCAAAATAATTCATAATTTCTGTTTTTTTACTCAGAATTTTGGTATAATGTCATACAAATTAATTTGTTGACCATGAATAAAAAATAGCGTTAAACGTATTGTCTTCCCATCGACCATGAACTTGTTGTCTTTCCAGGTCAAAAGTTTAAATGTTTTTTGAAAACTTTTTTTGGTGCTTCTGACTCTTTCTCTAAATGTTTTTGTCACTTTTTGTCATGGTCTATATAAGGTCTAGACCTACATATATATATATATATATATATATATATATATGTATATATATATATATATATGTAAATATATACATGATTTTCCTTTTATTTTTTTATGGGTAGTTGGCAGTTGTTTAGCCGCCGATCAGTGACTGCGAGCCGACTACAGACACCGCCAGATAACGGCACTCTCATCGGCGTAGTGGTTGAGTTTAGCCCCGAAAAAGTCATTCAGCCACGACAGTTTAGTTCAGACACTGAAACGACATGTTAAGTTTAGGAAAAAGATGGTGGTTTTGGGTTGAAACACTCCCGAGGAACAAACACGCGTTTCCTGGGTGAAAGTATTTTGGCACTTTGTCCGAGTGGTGTCGCCGTAGCTAGCTGTCAAAGACGGCAGGCGTTTGTTCTGCACACCGCGTAGGGGACTCGCCTCGCGTCTCGACAGCCTCCTCCCCTCTTTGTCCCAGTCCGTCCAGTCCTGTGTGGGGCGCTGGTCTGACTGGAAACCCAGCGGACACTCTCCATGATATCTCTGCAGTCCGCCTGAGCTCTGCATGCACTGATGGCGGCCCGTGGCATTTTGCATGCAGAACAGAACAGCATGGTTTGGGGACTGACATGCATTACTATGAATTTGAAATCCCCCCCCCCCCCTCACCCACGAATCCACTGAAGCCTGACGACCATTCACGGCAGACGTGTTGCGTCAGAGCAGAGTCAAACAGCCGAGCATTGACGGGACAGACGGGCGCTTACGGGTGAACATAGCGGCGGGGAGAGTTGGTGATCCACTACGGGATTTTTCCCGCCATTATGAGGTTTAGGTGCAGCACCTGAGCTGCTTTGGGCAGCCGAATGACTGTAACTAAAAGACCTTCCTAAGATCTAATGATTGTAGTTGGACTTTTTTTGTAGCTTTAAGTTTTGTCTTTAAGCTTTCTGAGTGTTATGTATTTATGATCTGCTCTAGCTTTTCCAACGTTTTAGACACAGATATAGTGACAATAACGGTCCAAAATGACACAACACAACTACATAGAGACAAAACCCCACAATGAGACACAAAAGGTATGTGTAAATTGCATTTTTTTAAACTGAAAAGTCACATTTTTTTTGAGGAAGGACACCTAAACCCCCCCGCCAAATACACTCTCCTTAGTCTTCCTCAGAGCGAGGGAAAACACTGCACTATAATCCATATTCAATGTGAAGGAACGGAGCGTGTGGTTGTCAGCAATGGCGTAGGTTTTGGTCCAACATTGAGGGGGACACATTGTGTCCAACCCCCCAGTGGGGTCCCGGAAACTTTTGGCCGTCAAACACTTCATTTCCTGCATTCTGGTGAATTTCCCTGCATCGATTTATGGTGCAAATGTCTTTATTTATGTAAAGGAAACTATTATTCTCCTGTATTGTTCAAAACTTTCTGCATATTCCAAACATCATCACATGTTTTGGGATGTTTTGTCCAGGAATCATGTTCATCTCAAGAACTAATCTGTTAGAGAAGGAGAGTTAAAGTGTTAAAGCCAGAAGCTCCAAAGTTTGAAGTTGAACGAGTTGAATGTGTAAATATGCTGGCTCTATACACATTAAAAGTCCTGATTATTTACATGGAATCTGGTGGGTTTGGTGATAGTGATTTCGGGGCTGTTTTATGTTAAAACTAAAATGATCTTACTCTTTAACTACATCTCTGTAGGGATCCTTTCATAATGTTGTCAGACACTTAGAATAATAATCTGAGTCTGTCAGCAGCAACAACAGAACTTTTAGTGACTCTAACTGCTGCTGAACATTAGTCCTGTAGGGTAACATTACAGCTTGTTACTAACTGCTGCTGAACATTAGTCCTGTAGGTAACATTACAGCTTGTTACTAACTGCTGCTGAACATTAGTCCTGTAGGGTTACATTACAGCTTGTTACTAACTGCTGCTGAACATTAGTCCTGTAGGGTAACATTACAGCTTGTTACTAACTGCTGCTGAACATTAGTCCTGTAGGGTAACATTACAGCTTGTTACTAACTGCTGCTGAACATTAGTCCTGTAGGGTAACATTACAGCTTGTTACTAACTGCTGCTGAACATTAGTCCTGTAGGGTAACATTACAGCTTGTTTCTTGCTTAATACTGGACCAGTTTTAAAGATTGTTGTTACCATCAGTCACTTAGACACAAACACATGGGAACATAGTGTCCAGGTTGAAAAAAAACCCTGAATTACCCTTAATTTCCTTTGGGATAAATAAAGTATCTCTAGCTAAACAGAAGAGGCCCCAGAATGGAGCCTTGGGGAACATTTGTCCTGTAGGGTTACATTGCAGCTCGTTTCTTTAGTAGAAATAGCGGAGTAGAAGTAGAAAGTGGCACGAAAAGAAAAGACCCAAGTGAAGTACAAGTACCTCAACATTTGGGCTGAAGTACAGTACTGGAGTAAATGTTCTTAGTTACATTCCACCCCCTGATTGATTGATTGATTGATTGCGCCGCTACTGGTTGTTAACGGTTTCCTGTGGTGATCTCCGATGATCCGTTGGAGTCGGGATGAGCGCAGAGTGTCCGGCTGCTTCCTCTCTGCACACATGATATTTGCTCCAGTTTCTGCAAATACCATCACCCCCCCCCCCCCCCAACCCTCTCACCGGCCTGTAGCCTGATCCAGCTGCAGAATGGCTTCTAATGGCCGCCAGCCATCTCTGATAATAATGCCTGTTTTGAGAGTGAAACCGCGGTCTCACCGAGCCTCCCAGTAACCAACACGTGCGAGTGTTTCCCGTCCTGACGCTGTTACTTCTTCTCCCCCCTCTGTTCCTGCAGATAAATGGCTCTTTTAAGCTGGGAGCTGCTCGTGTTCTGTCTGGCTGGCAGATGCAGTGCCTAGTCCCCGGCCTCCAGGACAACGGCAACATGAACGGGACGTCGGAGCAGGCCGACATCCTGCCGCCCAACTGCATGGTCAAGGACCGATGGAAAGTGGTGAGTCTTAAAGACACGTTCAGACCAAAAAAAAAACAGCGACCCGGCGATTCTCCGCAGGGTTGTGCGGCGGGGGGAGTGTCACTGAAACGGCCCATTTCTGTGCCGTCCTGTTTTGTTCTTTAACCCCTCCAACGTAGCACAAGTAGGCTTTATATTTCACAGTTACTGTTTTCCGTCAGATCGTTTATAGATCTCGACATTTTTCCGAGCGCACTTGAAGGCAACTTCATTTCACAGGAAAGAGAAAAAGAAAAGAGACGGAGGGACTGAGGAAACCAGCCCGTTTTCATTCCCAACTGATGCTTGGTCAGTGTCTCTCAGATGCAGAAATCTCCTTTTAGCATCTGTGTGAAATGGTACAGAGTAGTATGTAGAGAGACAACAGTAGAGAGTAGTATGTAGAGAGACAACTGTAGAGAGTAGTATGTAGAGAGACAACAGTAGAGAGTAGTATGTAGAGAGACAACAGTAGAGAGTAGTATGTGGAGAGACAACAGTAGAGAGTAGTATGTAGAGAGACAACAGTAGAGAGTAGTATGTAGAGAGACAACAGTAGAGAGTAGTATGTAGAGACAACAGTAGAGAGTAGTATGTAGAGAGACAACAGTAGAGAGTAGTATATATATAGAGACAACAGTAGAGAGTAGTATGTAGAGAGACAACTGTAGAGAGTAGTATATATAGAGACATCAGTATAGAGTAGTATGTAGAGAGACAACTGTAGAGAGTAGTATATGGAGAGACAACAGTAGAGAGTAGTATGTGGAGAGACAACAGTAGAGAGTAGTATGTAGAGACAACAGTAGAGAGTAGTATGTAGAGACAACAGTAGAGAGTAGTATGTAGAGACAACAGTAGAGAGTAGTATGTAGAGAGACAACAGTAGAGAGTAGTATGTAGAGAGACAACAGTAGAGAGTAGTATGTAGAGACAACAGTAGAGAGTAGTATGTAGAGAGACAACAGTAGAGAGTAGTATGTAGAGACAACAGTAGAGAGTAGTATGTAGAGAGACAACAGTAGAGAGTAGTATGTAGAGACAACAGTAGAGAGTAGTATGTAGAGACAACAGTAGAGAGTAGTATGTAGAGAGACAACAGTAGAGAGTAGTATGTAGAGAGACAACGGTAGAGAATAGTATGTAGAGGGACAACGGTAGAGAGTAGTATGGAGTTATTATTCCTGTGTACTACACAGCACATTCCTCTTTGATTTTACGTTCACATTTTGTAATAATTTCCCTCAAAACCTTGCTCTCCCACTGCTAAAGTTGGGTTGGTCTCCCCCCCCCTTCTCTTCATTTTCTTCCTCCTTTTTTATAAACTTCCTTCATCTACTTTTGTCCTTTTTCTCAGTTCTGTTTGTCCTTCATTTTCCCCTGCGTCTCTTCTGTCGTGTTCCCTTTTTCATGTTATCATCCCTTCTCTCTCTTTGCTGGTTTATGATCGCCGGCTGAATCTGGACTGTGTAATATTATGGTTATAATATATATAATATATAAGTGTGCGTGTTGAAGCCGGACGGTTCAGTGGTTCAGACACTAAATTGATCAGTGAAGTGCAAACGGCCCGCAGGCTCCACGCTGCGATCTGATTGGCTCAGACAGGAGTGCATTATATAACTTCTACTTTCAGAAACCAAAGGACGCTCAAATGTCTCTGGGGAAAGTTATATACATTTATTATTTTACACATCTGAGCCGTTTAACGCACACTATGCTTGTTACACACACAGGGACGCGCAGCAGCACACAACCATGCAGGAGATTAAAAATAAAAATTGTACAATGTGAAATAGTATTATGATATCTTTTGCTCGCGCGCTTTCACTTCACGCACGAGCAGATCAGTTTCTTTTCCTGAACATCTCTCCTTCCCGATCATGAAATCCTCCATCATAACAGCAATGCTCCAAGGTCCAAACGCGCCTGGCTTTTAAAGGGAATGGGAGATGATCTCTGATTGGTTGATTGCATGTTACGCCCAAAACACACCTCTGATTAATGAAGACACTAAGGTCAACCCTTTAGAACCATGACCCCGGCACACGGACCCTTTTTATCAGCCGTTAAACTAGCAAAAGTGGATTCGTACATGCCCTAAACACACCTGCACCAGGTGCTTCACGCCGTGCACTCAGATCATTAAAATAGGGCCCGGGGAATAACTCTGTGGAGAGAGAGTCTCTTCACTTAGAGAACCAGGGTTACCTTGTAACCGAACGTTATCGCCATACTCACTCAACGTTATTGCAGATTTATCCCTATAGCTAACACCGGTTTGTGTCACAGCTGAAGAAGATCGGCGGCGGCGGGTTCGGGGAGATCTACGAGGCCTTGGACCTGCTGACGCGGGAGAACGTGGCGCTGAAGGTGGAGTCTGCCCAGCAGCCCAAACAGGTGCTGAAGATGGAGGTGGCGGTGCTAAAGAAGCTGCAGGGTGAGACACATTTAAACAGCGCGGGAATGTAACTTATTCTAAAGGAAACTAGCCAACAATATAACGGCCTACAAGTCCAGCTGAAATGATTAGACCATTAAACACACAACTGGTTGGACACCAAAGACACAGGCATCAAGATGTTGCAGTAGAATATTTTTTTACAGTGTGATTAACCCCTCTGCTCTTTCCTTTTTTCTTTTCCAGGTAAAAATCACGTCTGTAAGTTCATTGGCTGCGGGAGAAATGACAAATTCAACTACGTGGTCATGCAGCTTCAGGTGAGTCTACATGGGCCTACGAAGGCTTTTATTGTGAAGGATATAAAAAATACACACTCGACAGACACAGATAATGTTGTTAGCATTCAACAGCTCCAGCTGTGATAAAGGTTTAAGAGTGACGGAGGGGAAAACAAGTGACGCCACAAGATGCAACCGAGGGCTGAAACGCTAACAACATGCCTGTAGTTAGCTAAAAGATGTACGCTTGTCAAAGGATACATCTAGCTAATGGAAGGCATGTGTTACATTGCCGTAGCCACGGGTGTGCCAGGGTGTGCCTTCTCTAAATTATTTTTATAGTCTTAATATGACATTGTTTTCTAAGCTTGGGCTACTGTTGTTGATTTGTAATAGTCGTTCATTTCCAAATTTAACTTCGACAACTTTAAGCAGAGTAGAGAGTTATTATGTAGACCTGTTGAAATATATTTGTAGAGGTGCACATTAATCTGACAATAAACGTGGCACACCTAGTTTTTCTAATACTGATGTGTTAGCAAGTTAAGAAACTTGAAAATATAATACTTTAGCTTTAATTCATCTACATCTCACTATAACACAAGTCACATCCTGTCAAAATGCTTTAGCTTAACTTAGGTATAGATAAAAACAGACATTTGGATATTTGACTTGCTGCAAACGTAACGTTATTCATAACGTTAGCTTAGCATCTTCCCATTCTCTCTGCTGATTCCTCACATCTGTTTCCACTTTTGTCTTCATTAAAGCTCAGCAAAGTTAAGTTCTGGGTTCTTTACCCTGTTGGTAGTGAATGTCACCACCCACCAGCTTTTTAGGAATGTTTCTGTTGTTTGCTAGCAGACGGAAATGACAAGGAGGAAACCTCACACAACAAAAGTCAATGGAGAGTTTTTTCCCCCTCCGTTGGGGGCGGTACTTAATTGCGCTCTGTCCCTGTTGTAAGAAGACTGTCTTCTACCAAAGAAACCTCCAAATGAGTTGTTTATTAAGCAACTACGGCCCAGTAACGTTTGTAGTGGCGGCGCCCTCTAGTGGCCGTAGTAGTTCTGATGGGAGCAAAGCAGGAAGTAAGGTGAGGAAGTATAAGCGCCAAATGTCCTGGAGGCAGGTTGGGGGGGGGTCAAACAAACACAGGACTTTCAAACGACAGGTTGGTCGTACAGTTTGGAGGACTGGTTGGTTGTAAACTAATGACAAAGTCTCATGGGAAATGCAGCTGTTGAGTTACAATAAAATGAGCATTTGTTTGGGGTGTTCAGATAAAAAGCAGCTGAAGACACTTGTTTTAACTCGCTTTTGTCTCATTTTTGTAACTTTGGGTTTTTAGTCTTTTAATCTTTTATTTTTCAGTGTATTTTCTTTATTTTGCTTGCTTATTTTCTGTTTGGATCTTACTGTATTTTCACAAATGTTTATCATGTGAAGCACTTTGTGACTTTGTCTGTAAAAGGTGCTATATCAAATAAACGTATTATTATTATTATTATATTATTATTTGTGGATGCCTACTTGTTCACTTCCACTGGGGTTTCTGTCTATGTTGTTGCAGGGGCGTAACCTGGCGGACCTGCGGAGGAGTCAGCCCAGAGGGACCTTCACCATGAGCACCACCCTGCGGCTCGGGAAGCAGATCCTGGAGTCCATCGAAGCCATCCACTCAGTGGGCTTCCTGCACCGAGACATCAAACCGGTACGATGGGAACCCGATCTCCTTTAACGGTCCGGTCATATTTCAGCTTTTGATTGACAGTTAGTCTGGCATTGCAGGTGTGGCTACACCGCAGATACATTCTGGGATAGGAGAGAAAAACTGCTCCATGCTGTTTGCATTTCTTTAACCCAATCACAATCGTCTTGGGCGGTGCTAAGCTCCGCGATCTGTGCTGCCTGCACGATCCAATATGCGCCAGTGCATAAATATATATGCATGCGCATAAATACGTAGTAGAAAACGTGACGGTTTCCCTACACTATTTGTATCACGCATGCATTGAAACACTTGACGGCCAGGCGGCACAACAGGCGGCATATTTTTGCAGACTGCATTTGATGTTATTTATTATGCAGTTCACGGCGGGTCTGTTTTATAAAGATATTTAAATGAAGTACTTATTGTCACTGATCCATAACCCCATATTGACGTTCGTGTACTTGGTAACATTGTCATTTTTGTGACATGTAGCGTGGGGATGTTGAGGTGTTTACGTGGTTGCCAATCCAAAAACATGAGTTGTTACATGTTACATGAACATACACCATTTTGGTTACATGTGGAATGAAGTCTGTGTCTTTCTGTCACTGCAGACCTTCAGTTTCCTTTCACACTCCCCAGGAAATTCCCGCAGTGCAAAGGTACGCAAGCGTGGAACAGATCGTGCAGTGTCGTAAAACAGGATTATCATCTGCGTAAGCGCGAACATCTTGCGCATGCGCATAACGGATCGTGCAGGCAGCACAGATTGCGTATCCACAGATGGCTCTGCTAAATAAAGGTGGCTGGAACTTGTTTTGGTGGAACATTTGCACCCAGCAAAATAAAACGCGACATACAATATTAATGAAGTTTAGCAAGGCAAGAGATAATGGAAGACACGTCGATATCTGACGCTGAGAGACACTGACCAAGCGTCAGTGTTTTACGAGTTGGGAGTGAGAACGGGTTGAATAAGGACTCCGGGGGAAGAAGCTACGTTTACACCAGCTGACTGTATCTGAGAAATGGTTTCTGCCTTTTCTTCCTGCAGTCAAACTTTGCGATGGGCCGGCTTCCCTCCACCTACAGGAAGTGCTACATGCTGGACTTTGGTCTGGCACGGCAATACACCAATACCACCGGAGAGGTCCGACCGGTAAGAAACCAATTAGAGGAAGTGTTCCCAGACTTTGATTCCCTGTTGTATGGAAACAGAACAACATTTAGGAATTGTTTCTGTGATCGTTAGAAGCTGAAGACAGACAGACAGACAGACAGCGAGACAGGCAGACAGAGTGACAGAGTGACAGAGAGACAGACAGACAGACAGGCAGAGAGGACACAGACAGACAGACATACAAACAGACAGAGAGGACACACATACAGACATACAGACAGACAGACAGACAGACAGACAGACAGACAGACAGAGAGACAGACAGATGAGGTGTGTTTGCTGCATTGCAGCACATTAGTTGAAGAGATCACTGTCTGTTAGTCTGTCCAGATGTCCAGATGTGCGAGTGTTCAATAAGGACTGACAAGTGTCCTGATGCTGCATGAGAGGCTTTCTACATGTTGTCGCTGCCGTGTGAAAACCCTGTCTGTCCCAAACCGTCCTGTTGTTTTTAAGGAAACTAAAAAAGTAACTTGAAAACATTTTATTGAGCCATTTACCTCAGACGAAGTCAGAAGAAGTCGCCACGTCACTGTGTAAATAAGTGTAAAACCCAGAGACAGACAGACAGACAGACGTAAAGGCTGACCAGTAGAGTTGATTTATAAAAGGAACAAACATGGAGATGCAATGTTTCTGCCCAACAAGGTCTCACATGTCCAGACCTTCCTCCACAGCGCTGCGGAGGAAGGTCTGTCTAATACAGTACACACAAAACATGCTCTGGTTTATTGGCATTTCTTTAAACCAATCACAATCATCGTGGGCGGGGCTAAGCTCCGGACGGAGCCACGGTGCCTCTGCTAAATAGTCTCAGAAAGGAACTAGTTTTGGTGGAACATGTGGACGTTCAAAAGTAGTTTTAGTCGTGCAACAGAAACCTCAGATTGGACAGATAGTCTAGCTAGCTGTCTGGATTTACCCTGCAGAGATCTGAGGAGCAGTTAACCATAGTCCTCACAAATCAGCCGGAGGTTAGAACGCCAACACAGAGATTTAAGATCCTGTAAATGAAACATTGTGGAGATAGACTACTGTTAGCTTTTTTCCTCTAACTCTAATTCATTCGTGACGTCTCTCCATCAGACTGGACTCTGAGATATTTTTAGATCAGCAAGAGAGCTTCTCCTCTCCTCCTGCTTCTGTTGCAGCAGTGAGATGAATATTTGATGCTCCTGCATGCGTCAGAGACCCCTCTCTCTCTGTCTCTCTCTCTCTCTGTCTCTGTCTCTCTCTCTCTCTCTCTCTCTCTCTGTCTCTCTCTCTCTCTCTCTCTCTCTGTCTCTCTCTCTCTCTCTCTGTCTCTCTCTCAATCTCTCTCTCTGTCTCTCTCTCTCTCTCTCTCTGTCTCTCTCTCTCTGTCTCTCTGTCTCTCTGTCTCTCTGTCTCTCTCTCTCTCTCTGCTCTCTCTCTCTCTCTGTCTCTCTCTCTCTCTCTCTCTCTCTCTCTCTCTCTCTGTCTCTCTCTCTGTCTCTCTGTCTCTCTCTCTCTCTCTCTCTCTCTGTCTCTCTCTCTGTCTCTCTCTCTCTCTCTCTCTCTCTCTCTCTCTCTCTCTCTCTCTCTCTCTCTCTCTCTCTCTCTCTCTCTCTCTCTCTCTCTCTCTCTCTCTCTCTCTCTCTGTCTCTCTCTCTCTCTCTGTCTCTCTCTCTCTCTCTCTGTCTCTCTCTCTCTCTCTCTCTGTATCTCTCTCTCTCTCTGTCTCTCTCTCTCTGTCGTCTCTCTCTCTGCTCTCTCTCTCTCTCTCTCTCTCTCTCTCTCTCTCTGTCTCTCTCTCTCTCTCTCTCTCTCTCTCTCTGTCTCTCTCTCTGCTCTCTCTCTCTCTCTGCTCTCTCTCTCTCTCTCTCTCTGTCTCTCTCTCTCTCTCTCTTCTCTCTCTCTCTGTCTCTCTCTCTCTCTCTCTCTCTGTCTCTCTCTGTCTCTGTCTCTCTCTCTCTCTCTCTCTCTCTCTCTCTGTCTGTCTCTCTCTTTCGCTCTAATTCTACCCCTCCCCCACTCTTCATCCTACTGCCTCTCCTCTTCCTCTCTCTCTCTCTCTCTCTCCTCCCTCCATCATCTCTCAGCTGTTGTCTCTCTCCCCTCCCCTTCGGGACAAGTTTGTAGTCCCCCTCGCAGCTGAACAAAACGTTCTTGCCAATCGAGGAGGCCCAGTTCGGAGTAACTTCCTGTCTCAGAAAAAGCGTCAACAATGTTACAAAAGAATCCCAGCAACAGTGTCAAATAAAATATTGGAAAAAGGTGCCAACTGCCGAAAAAACGAACACAACGTAATTGGTTGATGTCTTCATGCATGGTACGAAAGCTTAGAGAAATCTTCCTCGTAACCGTAAAAAAACCTTCATGTTGCTTTATTGCTGCATACAAATGATGTTTTACTTTAAATATCCGGACCTAACCGCTCTCAGAAGACTTATGTGATTAGGAATTGATATTTTGAAGTATTGATCTCCTCTCTCTCTCCTTCTGTTTATCCACGATGTTTCCTTTTAGTTTCTTTTCTGTCTCATAATCTAATCTGTGTTATTGATATCCTCTCATATGCTGTATGATATTATGTTTATATAATTTCTTCTGGCTGATTTCATGAGGTTCAGTGTGTATCGATCCCCAGCCTATGTTTTATGTCCATCTCTTTACGTTTCAGTGTTGTTTTTTTTTGCTTTTCTTACAGTTCCTTTGGACTTATGATTTTGACGTGCATGCCTCCCGTTTCTCCATCATCTCCATGGTTACCCAGGGATGTGAGTGGTTTCTATAGCGACAGAGGGGGGGGGTCACAGCCGCATCACCAGCCGAACACTGAAGTAACATGTTAGCCACTATCAGAGATTAAAGGGGCTGTATGCTCAATATTCATAAAAGTCTGGGATCAGGTGGGAATCTATTTTATAAAAGGCACAAACATCGCTCATATCTGCAGAAGAGTCATGCACTATTGCAATATTCATAGTTTCACACATGGTCAAACGTATGTAATAATAACTCACATTGCTAGATGTTCCTCCATAGCTCCTCCACAGATGCATTCTGGGATAGGAGAAAAAAAAATGCTCTGGCTTGTTTACATTTCCTTAAACCAATCACAGTCATCCTGGGCGGCGCTAAGCTCCGGACGCAGCGACGGTGGCTCTGCTAAATACACGGTTTCCGTGGGGTCTTAAAAAGTTTATGTATTTCGCTAGTCTGGCTATCACCAGACAAAGCTCAACTGCAACTTTATTTGTGTCCCCGAAAGGCGATTGGCTGTAGCCTGGCTCCGCCCTCCTACGTACTTTCGCTCAATTTTCATTTTCCTTCAGTTCGTCGTCTGGGTTTCGTGGGTTTTCTCTGGTCAAATCTTTACCGGTCCAATCAGCGAACAGAGGGAGTGGCTGAGAACGATGACGCTGAGGTCTTGCGCTAGTTTGAGTTGTAGTTCCGTAATAGCGGTTGGCTAAGGTGAACGCTAGCGATGCTAAGCCGACGTCATGACGAAACGTTTGCGATTTGTTATGGCAGATCCAGAGTGGCTCTGGGCAGATCCAATAGTTATAAATTTCAACAGAGTACCCGCCTGGTAGGAGTCTGGTAGGACCAGGCCAGATTGGGTGTGCAGCAGGTATAAACATGTAAAGGTGCTGTAGGTAGGATGGTGAAGATCCAGGACTTAGCCAAAGAATCTGAACATCAACAACTTCTCAGTCCCTCCCCCCTTTCTGCTAAAGCCCAAAACGGTCTCCTAAGCCCCTCCCCCCACAAGGGAGAATGAATGCGTGTAGATGAGCAGTGATTGACACGCAGTTAGACACCCCCCCGGCCAAAGTTACACAATATAATCAACAACAACCATCGTTGACAACAACATCAGCATCCATTACATCACATCACCAAACCGTTTTGAAAAAAACGCCTCTGACGTCCACAACACACAGTCAACAGACTAGAATATATAACCAACCAAGAAACAATGAAAGAAAAGAAACAAAGTGTTCAAAGATGACTCTTCCCCTGATACAGTAAAACCATATCATGACGCGTCTCCCAGTTGTCATGGGAACCTGAACGTGTGATTACATCAAGCTTACCACACACACACACACACACACACACGAATAACATCACAATGGAAACGCCCTGTGTTTCCTGGAGGCCGTGTGGATGCGTGTGTGTGACCCTCTGCTGATGTTTCTGTTTGTCTCATATTTGGTTATTTTTGTCACGTTGGTTTTAACGTACTTTGTGTTTACATTCAATCCAACAGATTCAGCCGATAAGGACGCGGCAGCAGCGGCGGCGGCGCCCGGTGTTTCATTCAGTGCAGTTAACCCTCTTGTTGTCTCCCTGTCCACCATGCAACTTTGTTTCTGGGTCAATATTTTTAATTCAAACTTTTTTTTAACATGATGTTCATTTTTTAACACTTGTCATTTTTGCATTTTTGTTGATTTCTATCCAAGTTTTTTGTCACTTTTTCTGATGTTTCTGTTGATTTTTTTTCACCGTTTATTTTTTATTTTTTATTTTTTATGTTTCTGTCGATTTTTTTGTCGATTTATTTTCGATGATTGTTTTTTATTATTTTGTCGATTATTTTTTTTAGCGTTTTTTTCTGATGTTTTTGTCGATTTTTTTTCGACGACTTTTTTGATGTTTTTGTCGATTAGTTTTCAGCGCTTTTTTATGTTTTCGTCCATTTTTTTCCTGTTTCTTGAAGCTTTTTTTCTGACATTTTTGTCACTTTTTTCAAATGCTATAAAATTGAACCACACACACAAATTCAATGAAAGTAGTGAACTGATGATTTATTTTACTTGTGGAGAGCGTTGTAGGGAACCATCCACGTTACTTTCTTTGACAGTTTGGTTGAAAGAAATCCAAATTTCTGAAACAGAAACTTATTGAAAATGGGTCAAATTTGACCCGAGGACAACAGGAGGGCTAAAAGCCTAAGGTTTAAATAATACGTGTAATTATTCCTGTTTTTGAAGGTTCTGACTCATCCAGGTCAGAGTTATCAAAGGACGGTTGAAAAAAATCAAGGGACTTTAAAGCTGCTCGAAGACGTTTTCGTCTCTCATCCGAGACTTTTTCAGTTCTGACTCTAACGGTGGGGAAACCCAGCTGTAGGAGCCTGAAGTTATCATTTTGAGTTGAGTTTGTATTTGCTCACGTTTAAATCTGTATTATAGACTTGGTCGGCATTACTGGGAAAGCCCACTAAAACGGGATTTCCGGTTTATGCCGTATTCAAATTAATGAGCGTAGACCTTGTTAGCAGTTCATCTTTAATCCTTGTCATATTTACGGTTGTTTTTTTGCTTGGTACAATGCTGAAAAGTTGCTATGTTGCGTTCTGCGCCTCTAATAAGTTAAACAATCCTGATTTTAAGTTTTATATACTGCCGAATAGACAGACGGAGCTGGTGTTGATACCACTAACGTCGCTGCTACAGTCCAAACTGTAACAGTAACATGGAGTTCATTCTTTTTACCCTTTGAGGACGAAAGACGCTCCGGCTCGTCCAAACCAAACCATGTTTGACAAAACTCCTACTCAGAAAGCAATATTACAAAATGTCATTTCAGAGATTTATCGACTATGTTAATCACATATTACCTAAGACTTTGGTAAACTCATATCAAGCACCGAAACAATTTGTACAACACATCATAAGTTAAGGTTTGTTTTCAAAAGAGATTTTATGTTTTCTAAAAAGCCAACAGCAACGTTTCACCTTTAGCGCCAAATTATCTCTTTACACATTGTTCTGGGACAGATTTGGCCATCACTATACAGAAAGCTGAGTTTGTTCTTAACATTTTGATATGAAACACAGAAAACAGTTATATGCAAATACCTTAAAGAGGAGAATTTAAGAAGATATGTGAAAATACCCTTAGACCTCAGGGGGTTAACATACTAAGACATACTAGTCTTGAATATAGCTTTAATGATTGTGGGATAACAATAGACAATAGTTTAATGACCCTGGGGTAACGCTACTGATAATATAGTCAGATTGAATCATCTAAGATTAGCTAAAGGTTAACGTGAAATAAGATAAGATAGACGTTATTAATCCTACACTGGGGAAAGTCTCTTGTTACTTCTCTGCAATTTTCAAACGTAGCAAAGTCTTCCAGTGGGCCTGATTGGACCCTTTGGCGGGCCGGTTGTGGCCCACAGGCCGTATGTTTGACACCCCTGCCTTAGATCGTCTAGTTCCATATGATACCAATGTCTTCTATCATCTAATGGAGCCCGCTGGGTTAAATATGGGTTTCTTTACCATTCAGTCATCAATGAAGAAGTCTTTCTTAAACTAAGTCCGGTTGTAGATTTTTTAAACCTTCCTTGGATATGTTTTCTCATGATCACAGACTAATGACTTGGTGATTACTGACAGAATGAATATGAGATTCAGCAGTGATTGTTGATGTGACCGCTGACTAGCTTTTCTCCGCCTTCAGCCGAGGACTGTGGCAGGTTTCCGAGGGACGGTCCGATACGCTTCGGTCAACGCTCATAAAAACAAGGTCAGTGTGTGTTCTCTCTAATGAATTACAGGACTAGCTTTAGTGATCCTGAATGAATGAAGGAAATATTCTACTGACACTGTCAGAGTTTATATAAGTGACACAACAGCGGTTATGAATAAAATATAATTTCTGAATGAATGATGAAACTAATCTCAACAATAGTGGTGTCACGATTTCGATTTTTGACGTTCAAAATCAGAAGCAGGATCTGTGATTGCGCCAGTATTGTCTTTCTCTCTCCGTACCGCCTACCCAGGCACGTCCGAAGAAAAAACACACGCAGCGTAGCTTCGTGGAAGGTAATGCAGCTAAAGACACAGGGTAACGTTAGCTTAGCGGCTGGTAGCCTGCAGCTAAAGACACAGGGTAACTCCATGGTGCATTTATGTGCACCTCCTTAAACTCTGAGAAACTGTAACTCTTGTTATAAAGTACCCTTCTGCCATCTAGCGGCTCTTGTTGTGTCGTCTCTGCTGAAAAGAAATGTTGTAAATCGAATCGTGAAGTTAAAATCTAAACTTAAATCAATTGTGGATTCGAAAAATCGTTACACCCGTTATGGTTAACGGGGTTATTCAATATTCAATTCAGTTATTCAATTCTTTAAGATCTCTTTTTACATGAAATGAACGGTCGCTGATTTTAAACCCTTTCTAAAACATCTACATCATGCTGCAGCCCAAAATGTATTTGAATTGTGGATTTGCTGAATCGTGACACCCCTAAACAATCATATCCTCTGTAATGTTTTTTTGTCATGTTCCTCCAGGAAATGGGTCGCCATGACGACCTGTGGTCGCTGTTTTATATGTTGGTTGAGTTCGCCGTTGGACAGTTGCCATGGCGAAAGATCAAAGACAAGGTCAGACTGATTTTAACGGTTACAAAAACTACCTCCACCAGTTACTGTGACTACGACATTTTCAGCTTTTTTAAGCTCATAATCTTGGTCATGTCCCTTAAAAGGTAATTTCTTTTTTTTCTCAACTTGGACCTTTCCCCCTGCATTTGTGTGTAAGTGACTAATGTGAACAGTCTTTGAAACTGATTCAGTATTGCGGGAGAGCGCTGTAACCAGAAGCCGTGAACCGGGCTGCAATGTAAGCCTATAGGAGACATGTTCAGCATCAGTTAGCGTCCACTAAAAGTTCTGTTTTTGCCGCTGACATTTACATGGAGTCTGGTGGGTTTGGTGATGGTGATTTCGGGGCTGTTTCATGTTAAACTAAAAGGATCTTCCTCTTTAACTAAAAGGTCTATCTCTGTAGGGATCCTTTCATAATGTTGTCAGACACTTAGAATAATAATCTGAGTCTGTCAGCGGCAAAAACAGAACTTTTAGTGGACGCTAACTGACGCTGAACATTTGTCTTGTAGGGTTACATTACAGCTTGTTTCTTGCTTAATACTGGACCAGTTTTAAAGATTGTTGTTACCATCAGTCACTTAGACACAAAAAGATAAGAAAATAGTGTCTGGGTTGAAAAAAAAAACTGAATTAGCCTTTAAACAGAAGAGGCCCCAGAATGGAGCCTTGGGGAACTCCGCATGTCATGATTGTTTTCCACTCAGATGTGTAGTTACACAAAGTAGTCCCCATTCTTTCAGTAGGATTCAAACCAGTTTAGGACCCAGAAAGTCCAACCAACAGTAGTATTATTATAACATTTTTGTAGTGAATAATTTAAATAGGTCCAGGTTATAAAAAAAACTTAGTTGATTGTTTTTTTTCTTTTGCCTGACGAGCATCTCCTGTTTCAGGCATAACTGTACATGAATCCTCATTAACTGACTGCAGCAGCTGAAAGTGATTTTTGTTTGGTGTTTTCCAGGAACAAGTGGGTCAGATCAAAGAGCGTTATGACCATCGGATGCTGCTCAAACACATGCCTTCAGAGTTTAATATCTTCCTGGACCACGTGCTGGCCCTGGACTACTACACCAAACCAGACTACCAGGTATCTAATTACATTGAAAATGTTTATTTCGATGTATGTGAAGAACAGAAACAGCAGACAAGAAATAATACTTGAAACAAAACAAATCAAAATAAATAATTAAAGCTGCCAGCAGCGATGAACGGGCCCTTGTCCCTCCCAGCACGTTGGGGGGTACTGGCGGGATGCCGGTTGCCTGTACCACTTCCTCTGTCCACTATGTGTCTCTAGAGAACACATAGTATATGTCATGTTGCTGTATATATTATGTGTAGACCCCACTATAGAAATTTAATCTATATTGGATGTTGGTCACATAAGGCTGACTTCCTGTTGCCAACAGGTGGCACTAAAAACCTGACTCAATATGGGCGTGTAGATGTCTCCAGAGCTGCATCTCATATCAAGTCCTCCACTTGAATTCCTTCCTCGCGTCTTAGTCCCTCCCACCAAGGAGGCACAGAGAGATGCGAGGAAATCACGGGAGGAGAGAGGAACCGAGAAAATGTGTTTTAGAGGGATGAGACGTCTTTTCTTCTGAAGCGTCACATGAATCCGTCAGCTGTTTGGGCGGAGTTAGCAACTCTGTCAGCTGCATGGCTTGGGGAAGGAGTGGGAGGAAGAACAAACTTATTTCATCCCACCCCATGTCTGCAAATCAATGATTGTAAATAATCTACCCGCTTCCCAAATGCTATCCATGCACACGTGCGCCCTGTAAAAAGAAAATTAATTTCCATACATTTTATCCTGATATCCTCTTTCCTGTTAACTGATTACGTTCCTATTATATTCTCATGATCAACAAACTTTTAGTGTCTCCAGTGTTAATTAAGTCTGTCTGCCTTTTGCTTTTCCTTTAGCTTCGTGTTAAAACAAAGTATTTTATTTTAGTCACTGTGAGTGAGACCTTTTGTTTAAAGCCCAGGTTGGCAAAGGATCGTTTTCCAAAGGGCGTAAGGTTCAATATTGGGGGGGTTGAGATCTCCATTTTTGAGCAAAATTGAAATTCTGAACATCAAACACTTCATTTTCTGCATTCTGGTGATTTTTCTGCAACAATTTGGGCCTTTTCGGCACCAAGTTATGGTGGAAATGTATTTATTTATGTAAAGCAAATTATTACAGGTTTTTGGAGAGGGTTGCACTGGCCAGTTTTGATTGTTGGGGGGGTTGTAAAGCACCCTTCCCCCCGTAAATTATGCCTATGTGTTTTCCAATAGTTCGAGCAGACGTATTGGGTCTATGCAAATCTACTCAGATAGTTTTGTGAGGAAATGTCTTCTCAGCCTTTGTTATTTGCATAAATTATTTACCAAAAAATAGGAAATTAGCGAGGAAAGAATAAAGGTTCACACTGTGGACTTAACTCTGTGGTCTCTGTTTCCACGTGAACAGATTCATGAGTCCGTCTCGCTGTTTTTGTTCCAGCTGCTGATGTCGGTGTTTGAGAACAGCATGAAGGAGCGAATCATCACCGAGAACGAGCCTTTCGATTGGGAGAAGGGAGGAGGTGATGTCACGCTGTCGACCAGTGCCTCCACCCAACCACAGCACAACACCCGGCCCACCGCCGCCATGGTGGGGTAAGAACCCAATCCATCAACGCTGAAACAAAGACGGGTGCAAGAAACAAGTCACATCTGTCTGGCAGCAGGGAAAAACAGACTCAAACATAAAACATAATAAATACATAAATTATATAAAAAAATACTAGAGATGATCTGATACTGAAACCGTAGACATTTTGGAAAAGCCTCCGATACTGCCTAAAATGGTGGTATCAGTATCGGAAAGTACTGGAGTTTATGGTCTGATCCGATACCACATAATTTAGCCCTGAAGAATTTTTTTCCGTTATGACGGACTGTCAAACTGGACAATAAAAGAAAGTTCTGGGGCATGTACAATAGCCAAATGTAGCAAACTACAATACTTAAAACATACTTCGTAAAAGCAAATTTACAGATATTAAAAATGGCTTAATCATTTTACTTAAAAAGTCAAAGTACACGAAAACATTACAGTAATGTGAGTATTGTAATTCGTTATACATGAACTACAACCAAAGGCTGCCTGGATGGCAGAATACCTAAAACTGTCCCCAGTTTGTTAAAAGAAAAGAACCAAAAGAACCAGAATAGCTTTCAGTAAATGATAAAAATGAGTTTCTGAAATCTGCATCCACAGAGCCATCGTGACGCCGGTTCCCGGAGATCTGCAGCGGGAGAACACGGACGACGTTTTGCAGGACGAACATCTCAGCGATCAGGAGAACGCCCCGCCGGTGCCGCCCAGCCGCCCCCTCGGAGAGACGGGCGTCCCCCTCGCCGGGGACACCGGAGAGGCCTGGGAAGACACGGACTTCAACCGCAACAGACTCAGGATCAGCCTGAACAAGGTCCGAACCGTTACGGGAACAGCCCGACTGATAGTTGGAAATAGAGATATGATATATTTATATTTATATATATTTTATATTTTACAATTTAAATTTTTTATTTCTGTTCGTCTGTAATTTAAAGTGTCTTGAGAGCAGCTAAACTGTGTTTCGTTGTTGGAAAACAATGACAATAAAGATCTATTCTCTTCTACACAAGAGTTAATTCTGGTCTGACACTTTTAGGCCTCAAAAAACCCAGAGTGTTTAAAGAAACACGCCGACTTATTGGGACTTTAGCTTATTCACCGTAACCCCCAGAGTTAGATAAGTCCATACATACCCTTCTCTTCTCTGTGCGCAGTGTAGCTCTTTCCGACGGCTCCACCGGTAGCTTAGCCTAGCACGGATCCTGAAGGTAACCGGTTCCAACTAGCCTACTGCTCCG
This sequence comes from Sander vitreus, assembly GCF_031162955.1. Classification (NCBI taxonomy): domain Eukaryota; kingdom Metazoa; phylum Chordata; class Actinopteri; order Perciformes; family Percidae; genus Sander; species Sander vitreus. The sequence continues at coordinate 1,448,288 of NC_135856.1, read as the reverse complement.
AATAAGTGACAAAATAACACCATCATGTTCCTATTTACATGTTGTGATTTGTATAGTCACAGCTTGTACAAATAACAAAGTCACATGACACACAGCCATCTTCTAACCGTATATAAACTGGGAACTATAGTCTCAGAAAAGTGAAGCATTTCTACTCTCTGTCCGGTGCTTCTCAGGTGCAAGCATATCACTCCACCCAAGTAGCAGAGAGTAGCAGTGCTTCGCCTTTCTGAGAATATAGTTCCCAGTATGTATACGGTTAGAAGATGTCTGTGTGTCATGTGACCTTGTTATTTGTACATGCTGTGACTATACCAATCACAACATGTAAATAGGAACATGTTGGCGTTATGTTGTCACTTATTCGGCGCAGTAGGCTAGTTGGAACCAATTACCTTCAGGATCCGTGCTAGGCTAAGCTACCGGTGGAGCCATCGGAAAGAGCTACAACGCGCACGGAGACGAGAAGGGTATGTATGGACTTATCTAACTCTGGGGGTTACGGTGAATGAGCTAAAGTCCCAATAAGTCGGCGTGTTCCTTTAAAGCAACACCAAAGATTCTTTTGTATCTTAAAATCATGTTTCCAAAATAGTTTCAGTGGTGAACGGCACTTCTGCATTCGCTTTGCGGCACTCTATCAGCTATAACCACACTATGCAAGTTTGCCAGATCGGGTAGCAGATCTGTAGTTCGAATGAGACATAATGGACACAATTCCGCTTCCAACCTGTAGGGGTACCGAAGAGGAAAAGTGCTTTGGTGTTGCTTTAAACGTCTACTAAAAAACATGACTTCCTGTCCGTCCTCAGGGTGCTCAGGAGGAGGAGTCGGGTCGGGGGGCGTGTCCAGCGTCGCCGGTCCGCGGTGGTGCCCCGGAGTCACCGACGGGTCAGGGTCGGTCCTTACGGTACCGCCGGGTCAACAGCCCCGAATCTGAGCGCCTGTCTGCTGCCGAGGGCCGCGTCGACGCCTACGGACAGAGGTGAGCCAAAACTTCAGGAAACTCATTTAGATTCACATTTAGAAATGTATTCATTATGTTTTTATTTTGGTTTGTGATTTGACGGCAATAAAATAGGATGAAGAGCACAACTGGTGTTAAAGAGTAACTTCGTATTTTTCAAGCTGGACTCTATTTTCCCATGTTTCGTGCTTAAGTGACTGATGGGAACAGCAATCTTTCGAATGGGTCCAGTATTAAGCGAGAATATACAATTATTGGGCACCGTCACTAAAAGTTCTGTTTTTGCCGCTGACAGACTCAGATTATTATTCTAAGTGTCTGACAACATTATGGAAAGGATCCCTACAGAGATAGAGCTTTTAGTTAAAGTGTCCACTGAAAAATTGCGATTGCTAAACCCACCAGACTTCATTTTAATAAACGACACTTTTATCATTGCTAAACTCACATTCAAAGTCGACAGAAACAAAACAAACAAACAAAAACTATGAAAAGCCGTCTTGGTTCATCTTTCCACTGTTCCAACAATCACCACTCTGGTTTGGTTGAAATAAACCCTTAATTCACCCATTTACATGTGGAGATATGATGGCTCTATACACGCTAAAAGTCCTGATTATTTACATGGAGTCTGGTGGAGATATGCTGGCTCTATACACGCTAAAAGTCCTGATTATTTACATGGAGTCTGGTGGAGATATGCTGACTCTATACACGCTAAAAGTCCTGATTATTTACATGGAGTCTGGTGGGTTTGGTGATGGTGATTTTGGGGCTGTTTCATGTTAAACTAAAAGGATCTTCCTCTTTAACTAAAAGGTCTATCTCTGTAGGGATCCTTTCATAATGTTGTCAGACACTTAGAATAATAATCTGAGTCTGTCAGCAGCAACAACAGAACTTTTAGTGGACGCTGACTGATGCTGAACATTTGTCCTGTAGGGTTACATTGCAGCTCGGTTCACGGCTTCCGGTTACATCGTTCTTGCTTAATACTGGACCAGTTTCAAAGATTTTTGTTTACATCAGTCACTTAGACACCAATGGATGGGGGAAAGGGTCCAGGTTGAAAAAAAAAACGAAATTACCCTTTAAGAACGTTATCATAATGTGTAGGCAGTCAAACTGTGTGTGTGTGTGTGTGTGCGTGTGTGTGCGTGTGTGCGTGTGCGTGCGTGTGTGTGTGGGAAAATAGTGTCCAGGATGGAAAAAAGCCTAAGTTACCGTTTAAAGCGTCTGTTGTTATGTCTCCAGGTCCCGGTTGGACATGCTCGGTTCTCCGTCGCGTCACGTCTACTCCTCTCAGCCGGCTCAGATGCTTTCCGTAGACCCTGGTTGCCGTGGCGACCGGCAGGCCAGCGGGCGCCAGGAGATGTCGGTGGCGTCGGTGGACCAGGAGGCTCACAGCAACGCCTTCATCCGCTCAGTGCCGCTGGCCGAGGAGGAGGACTTCGATAGCAAAGAGTGGGTGATCATCGACAAAGAGGCGGAGCTCCGAGACTTCCAGCCAACCACGTCGGGGACCACGGACGAGGAGCCAGAGGAGCTCCGCCCCCTGGAGGAGCAGGAGGAGCGCCGGAGGCTCAGGGCTGCAGGTACGAGCTTCCCGCCTATTTACCTCTGGTTAACATTTTGTTTCAGTGCCTAGGGTTTTTTGACTGTTGTTTTTCCGACTTTTTTGCCGCCTTTGTCGTTTTTTTGTTGCTTCTTTTGATGCTTCTTTCAATATTTCTACGCTTTGTTCGACATTTCGACTCTTCTTTCAATCTTCCGACGGTTCGTTGGTCGCTTCGTTGGTCGCTTCGTTGGTCGCTTCGTTGGTCGCTTCGTTGGACACTCATGTCGCTCCAGCGCGAAAACAACTTTAGCTTTCTCGTGATACTCTATGATAAATATAAACAACCAAGTAAAGTACATTAGGTGATAATTCTTAACTTAAGTACAGTAACACTGGTGTCTTGCTGCAGTCTTCCCGCCTCTATTCCCTCTGGCTAACGTTTTGTTTCCGTGCAGGAGGCGAGCTGGTGGTCCGTCCGAAGACCCACACCCGGGACAGCAGCCGCGGGATGCTAACGCTAACGGAGGAGGAGGCGTCGCGGAGGAGCGGCGGCAGCCCCGCCCAGTCGCCCTGCCACTCGCTGCCGTCGGGACGCCCCCGCCGGAGAGAGTCGGACCCCATCGGACCCAACAGACCGGTAAGAGACGCAGCCAGCCAATCAGAGCAGATGTTGGCGGACAGATGAGGAAGTGGGCGGCCGCTGTACAGGGCCGTTAGCGCTAGCGGGATACGGCTACGGCGACAGTTAAGTTTAGGCACCAAAATTGACTCGTTAAGTTTGGGGAAAAGATTGTGGATTGGGTTGAAACATTCCCGAGGAACGAACACGCGTTTCCTTGGTAAAAGTATTACAAATATATTATTATATTCAGGGTTTTCCCCGCCATTATATTGACCTAAAGCCAAGTGAATGTAAAATCAATGTGAGCATCAAAACTAACTGACTTTACTCAGATCTAATGATTGCAGTTTAGTATTTATGCATGTATAGTAAGTTTTGTATTCAAGCTGTTTGAGTGTGATTTATTTATGATCTGCTCTAGCTTTGCCAACCTTTAAGACACATATGCTAATGATAATGGTCCCAAATGAAATTGCATGTTTGTTTTATTGAAAACGTAACATTTTCTTGAGGGAGGAGCCCTTACCCTGCTGTCATATACGTGCACCTAAGTCTTCCACACACTGAGGGGAAAACACTGATATTAGCCTTGATTTAGCATCATTTAGCGTAACTTCCGGCTGTTCGTAGCTGTATCCCTGCTAGCCACAAATGTAAAGGTTCACCGCTCAGATGGCGGCCGCTGCTCTGCCTCGTTTATCTGTTGGCCAACACGCAGCTTAAAGGACGACTCCGGCACGATCCGAGCCTCGGCTCATCTCAGTGTTGAGGATTCTGCAGCTTTTTACTTCACTTTAGGAAACTCTAAGAAAGCAGGAGGGCGTTAAAGTTAAATACGTACTGCTCACACTACACTTCAGCACAGATTTTTTACTCACACAGCTGTGGAATGTAATTAAGTACATTTACTCCAGTACTGTACTCCAAATGTTGAGGTACTTGTACTTTACTGGAGTCTTTTCTTTTCATGCCACTTTCTACTTCTTCTCCGCTACATTTCAGAGAGAAATATTGTACTTTTTACTCCACTACATTCATCTGACAGCTTAAGTTGCTAGTTACTTTACACATTAAGATTTCTGCACACAAAACACATGTAGTTTATAAAATCTGATGTTTTATTATACATGAAACTATCCAACAATATAACAGGCCTACAAGTCCAGCTGACCATTAAACACACAACTGTTTTTGACGCTTCTTTGACACAACTCAAAGATCTTCAGTTTATTGTCCCAGAGACATTTAACAAGCTGACATCACAAAAGTTTGACTGTTTTTCGTAAAACTGTATAGATAAATAGTTGACAACAGTATCAAAGATCCAATCTCTTTGAAAGTCGTGCGGTGTGAACGTAGCTTTAGTTCTGTCCTCATCTGCTCACCTGGTACACAGTTCACCGTCTTTTAATGAGCCAAACATCTGGACTGGTGCTGGAGTCGTCCTTTAAAGCAGACAGACTCGTGCAGTGTGTGAGTGTGTCTGTCTGCAGCTGGACATCTGTCAGACGTGTGTCACATGACGCTCAGCACGGGGACGCGCTGCAGAAAGTACAGCCATGTGAGCGCTGCTGCCGCTGTTTTTCCCTCGTCACTGTGGAGCGGAAATGAAATCTTTTTCCATGTCATTGCTTTGGCTTTGGACCGTTGTTTTATTCTAAAGGAGTGAATGGGACACGAAGTGTGTCGGGAGGTTGACGATGTGTTCATCTTCTGTTGTTGTTGTTCTGCTGTGTTTTCTCACACACACACATAAACACATGCGCACACACACTCGCACACACACACACACACACACACACACACACACACACACACACACACACACACACACAGTTTTAAAGATTTGGTTCAGGGTGAATGAGTGGAACTTTACAGGGTTTACCCTCCATATTGGAATGGACGAATCGGCACCGCACTACAGTATATATGTTTTGGTGCTGGTGTTCAGGGAAGGTAAAGGAGGTCCGGGGTGGACAGACAGAGGTGTAGCGAGTCGATCTGTCACGCAAGAGCAGGGTTCAACGGTGCATGATCACGGAAGGCTTGTATCATGTGGACGCACCGACAGTGTTGTTGTCATTACTTAGAATTTCTCATGGGGGCGACAGAAACTACACACTATAGCTTTAACAACACTGTAAACATGGATAACATAGGAGTGCTCAAAGACCTGTAAATCACTGTGGAACTGTTAGGAGGTTACAATCCTGTATAACGAAATGATGGGAAACAAAGGTTATTTTTTGGTTCGGGCAAGTGGGTTGTTTTATAGTACATGTATGTACTTGCCCAATGTGGCGTATTCTTTTCCCCGGGCCCTCGGGCGATGAACCCTGAAGAGTTTTGGAAAACAGACCTGAAAGAAATGCTCATTTTCTTCACTAACCTCAATCATAATTTACTTTAATACAGCTGAAGTTCATATTCTAACTAAATCATTTATTATTTGTTCATTTTCTGTAACACCTTTTGCATTAATATCTGAATTTATACAGTATACGTGATTATGTTGTACGAATATTACAGGATGCTTACTGGACATAATTTAAATTTCAAAATTGAAATGGTGTCTTAGCCTGGGAAAACACTGACGAACTTCCGGTAAATTTGAGATTTGCTCTGCAAGAGCCCATTCAAGCCCATTTTCAATTTCACAACCATTGAGGCGGGCTTTACACAATGATGATAGCGCAGCGATGGCGAGCAGCTTTTTGTTTACATCTAACATTGGTCTGATTGGTTGAAGGACTATCCAATTGCGCCCAGAGGCATTTGAGCGGCGTCCGTTGGTGACTCCCCTTTGGAAATGGGCTGTGAATGAACCTTCCCCAGACCCACTCTCAGTTACAACTGAGAGTGGGTCTGGTGTCAACCAGGCTAATTGCCTGTCATCGGTACCTTAAAAAAGTGTAAGAACACTGACATTGGACGTAAAACAATGTTGTCTCTGAGCAGCCTCCGGGGTTTTCGCAGAAACGCAGGGTTCGAGTTATAATCTGAGCTTGGTGTGGGAACATTAGGGGCAGAGATTAATAAATAAAACAGTTTAAAAGTTTGTTGGTGAAGTGCAGCCATACTGTCTTTCCTGAAAGACTATGGTGCGTAGTTCTTTTGGAAAACAAGTTTATTTTGGCCTGTGTTTTGGGAATTTGTCCGAAATAAGGCCCTAAGGCCAGAGAAATCTGACTTTACTGAATTTACCTAATTCCTGCGCCTTCTTTTTATTGGACTTAAGTTTAACAAAACACAAGGATTAATCTGACACGATGAGTTCAGTTAAGCAAAGTTTACTGAGTCCAGCATAAGAGTTACAACAGAGCTGTGGGTTCACAAACAGAGTCTAAGTTTCCCTAGCAACAGACATCAAGTCAGAGCTGGTCCACCAAGATCTCATCTGAATTATGAGCCCTGATGTATTCTCTCCCTTAAGCTTTTATCCTCCCCTCACAGGGGGTGTCTTCTAGGCAGAAACTGTTATCTTCACAAACACACACGCCAAGGTCGGGGCCTCTGTGTGGTGCAACTTCCTCTTCTGTTCTCGTAACTTTAACTGTCTTTCCTGTTTTTCTATTTATCTGTCTGGTAGACAATGCACTTTTATGCCATATAAGGCATAAACTATAGTTAAAGTCTTAAGCTTAAACTTCTATGCATCAGAATTCACCCGGAGTACTTTTAACCACTTCCTCAATGACTGGACACAGCTCTTTAGCAACGAGCACAAATACAACTTTAACTGCTAATATTCTACACCTGTTTAAACATAAATAATACGTATAACATTGATAAATGCATTTGTCATTAAAATAACGGCTGGTGGCATTAGTGACCCCCACAGATTTATGATTTTATGCTTTCTCTCACGTACTGTAACTTGAACCCTGCAGAAATGTCCAGTGCTGTAGGGAAGTGTTTGTAGGAAAGATGCAGAGTCTGTTTTCTGTGACGTAGGACAGATGTGTAATTGGAGCTTGAACGCTTCATTTCAACTCATTCTAGTGAGGCGGCAACTTTTTAGAGGCAAAACGTCTTCAACATCTTGTTGTCTGTTTGTTCTGTGTGGAAAACAAACTAAAAACACTCACACACAACAAAGATCATTTCGATAAACTTGATCTTCGCTTCAACTCGGTGGTCGTAGTTTGTTGTTCAGTCAGGGTCGGCTCTCTTTCTGGCTGCAAGTCCTCATTGTGTTTGAGACTCACATGTCACAAGGATTTACATTTGAACTCCGGATAATGTCCGAGGAATCAGTTCAGGTCATTCCCTTTCTCACCTGTAGCGTTTTCACTTCCTAGAAATCCTCCGTATGGTTTAGGCGAAACGAGCCAGTCAGAAGCAGAGTATGAGGGCGTGTCCTGACAGTACCTAGGTAAGGACTACTAGCCAGTCAGAAGCAGAGTATGAGGGCGTGCCCTGACAGTACCTAGGTAAGGACTACTAGCCAGTCAGAAGCAGAGTATGAGGGCGTGCCCTGACAGTACCTAGGTAAGGACTACTAGCCAGTCAGAAGCAGCGTATGAGGGCGTGTCCTGACAGTACCTAGGTAAGGACTACTAGCCAGTCAGAAGCAGAGTATGAGGGCGTGCCCTGACAGTACCTAGGTAAGGACTACTAGCCATTCAGAAGCAGAGTATGAGGGTGTGAGCAGTTTGTGAACAGTGTTTTCTGTTGGCGATGGTAAGTCCCTTTGTAGTGGACTTTGGGCTTTTTCACTTTATAAACCTATAACATGCACAAAAAAGATATATAACACAATAAAGGAAAGGGAAAAAGTGGTTTAGGCGAAACGTGGTGCCTGGGTAGAGCGTCCAGGAGGCAGGACATTATAGAGCCAGTTATTACTTGGCTCATGAACAACCGAGCCTCTCACTGTTCCTTGAATCTGTCCGAGGATTTCAATCAAAACCTGCAGTTTTCTGGGAGTTTGTTCCAGATATGTGGAGCATAAAAACTAAACGCTGCTTCCTCCTGTTTAGTTCTGACTCTGGGGACAACAAGCAGACCTGTCCCAGACGACCTGAGAGGTCTGGGTGGGTCATAGTGTAGCAGACCTGTCCCAGACCACCTGAGAGGTCTGGGTGGTTCATAGTGTAGCAGCAGATCAGAAATGTATTTTGGTCCTAAACCATTTAGTGATTTATAAACCAGCAAAAGTATTTTGAAATCAATTCTTTGAGGGACAGGAAGCCAGTGTAGAGACTTCAGAACTGCAGTGATGTGATCCAGTCTCTTGGTCTTAGTGAGGACTCAAGCAGCAGCGTTCTGAATCAGCTGCAGCTGTCTGATTGATTTTTTAGGGAGACCTGTAAAGACACCGTGTGTGTGAATCAATGAAAATGAATGGCAATAACGTTAGCAGGGCATGCAGATGCAGGCCGTGCCAAGATAATCTAGTGTGTGATTGGTTATCAGGTGGCCAGTGTTTCACTTTCCCTCCAATATTATTCCATATTTGGAAAGACCAGTGGCAAAGACCGAGACAAGTCCAAGTCCAAATACCAGCGAGTCTGAGCCAAGTCCGAGACCATAGAAAAACCATCTTGAGTCCAAGACCGGACTTGAGTACTACAGCCCTGGTATCTACCTTCCACTCCTAACACTCCTGCAGTTAAACTCCATGCCTTCTCTTTTCTGGAGTTGTCTTTATTAAAAGGATCTGTGATGTCTGTTATGTTTTTTCATCTCCAAGAGGAATCTCTCATAGTCCGTGGTGTTGTAGAGGAGACATAAACGATATTGGGGGATGAGGGTGTCTTTTGGTAACTGCTCGCGTGAAAATAGACCTGGGGGGTATCTTTAGCGGAACGGAGAGCCGCGTCACGCACGCTTTTGGCACGTGCCGTGTCGCGGCTGCTGGAACATCAAGCATTTACTTGAATGGCAGCGATTTCTCGCAGGGGTCGCAGCGCATGGTAGGAAATAGGGTTCACCGACAGAAGTTCCTGAATCTCTGCTTCTCTCCGTTAGACATTTTCTTTGGCGTCTTCGTGTAAATCATCCTTCTTCTTCTTCTTCTTCTTCTTCTTCTTCTTCTTCTTCTTCTTCACCCTCGGATGTTTGTGTTCTTCTGGTTAACGGGAGCGTGCCTATGTTCCCACAGCCCTGTGTTCCCACATTTCTAAGATTTATTTTCAAAATTAGGCCCTATGTTCCCACATTTCCTTTTTCATAAATTTGTATCAGATTTTATTTTATCTCCCTTTCTCCCAATTTGGTAGCCAATTACACCCAACCTATTATCCAGTAGCAATGGACTACAGATGAAATGTAACCCTAACCCTAACATAGGGCCTTATTTTAAGACAGATCTTAGAAAATGTGGGACCGTTGGACTGTGGGAACATAGGGCTGACCCCATTTTTATACTCCGGCTCTACTACTACTTTTGGAAAACAAGCTGTATTTGACTTGTTACAGGGCTACGAATTTCTGCAGGCTGCAGTCGCACTTTCATCAACTCTAATAACAGACTCAACATTCTCAGATCACTAAAGAACACAACCCTTTAAGAAGGAGGCCCCAAAGTCTTGCGGACAAGATAAGAAATGAGTTATCTTTCAGGACTTCTGGGCCTCCGTGAATTACAGAACAAAGTTTGCGTAAAACTGATAACTATAAATATCAAAACATGTATTTTTAATGCTAAACACTCAACAAAATCATAGTCAAAACTGTAGAATTAAAAGTTATTTTAGGACTAAATAATAAAAGGTTCTGATAAACGGACAGGCTTTAAAACAAAAGGAAACATCTTTTTTTTTATGGAGGACCAAACCTGACTAATTAGGAGAAAAAACTGTGTATGAATGAAATTGAAAATTTCATAATTTAATCACACTGAGGGGCCGATCACACCAACAAGCATCACGAAAGACGCCTATTGGGGCTTCAAATGTGATTAACAGAAACAAAACTGTGTGGACTAGCCAGACCCTCCTCCACAGCGCTGTGAAAGAAGGTCTGGCTAGTCCACACAGCATTCCTGGATGGGATAAAAACGTGCTCTGGTTTATTGGCATTTCGTTAAACCAATCACAATCATCGTGGGCGGGGCTAAGCTCCGGATGGAGCCACGGTGCCTCTGCTAAATAGTCTCAGAAAGGAACTTGTTTTGGTGGAACATGTGGACGTTCAAAAGTAGTTTTAGTCGTGCAACAGAAAACTCAGATTGGACAGATAGTCTAGCTAGCTGTCTGGATTTACCCTGCAGAGATCTGAGGAGCAGTTAACATAGTCCTCACAAATCCACCAGAGGTTAGAACGCCAACACAGAGAAAGAGGAAGGTGACAGACATCGGTAAAAAGACGCATTGGGCGTAATATCCTGCGGCATCGGAGAAATCCTGGAAATGTAACGCTGTCGATATAGACTTATTAAAGTGTTAACATTGTTATTTAAGCTAAGTTAGAGTCAGTTAACCCCGGTAAAACGTTATGTTAATGTAGTCCAACTCCAGCAAATCACACAGTGTTATTTTATAGTTTTTACTGTGACGTATAAACAGCATAGACAGACAGGAAGCTAAATGCTGCCATCATCAAAACAGGAAGTGTTAAAGTAGTTTAGCCCGCATCTCACTCAATTTGAGCCGAGTGCGACATTGATGAGCGTTGTGACTCCGTGCCTGTACGTTTTTTTAGAATATTTAAACTTTTATGCACATCTAATAAAATGCTTAAAGTGCTCATATTATGTTCATATTTCAGGTTCATAATTGTATTTTGAGGTTGTATCAGAATAGGTTTACATGGTTTAATTTTCCAAAAACACCATATTTTAGTTGTACTGCACATTGCTGCAGCTCCTCTTTTCACCCTGTGTTCAGGTCTCTGTTTCAGCTACAGAGTGAGACCTCTCACTGCTGGAACATCTTTGTTGGCAGTCGCACATGCTCAGTAGCTAGGTAAGGACTACACGCTCAGTAGCTAGGTAAGGACTACATGCTCAGTAGCTAGGTAAGGACTACGTGCTCAGTAGCTAGGTAAGGACTACGCGCTCAGTAGCTAGGTAAGGACTACGTGCTCAGTAGCTAGGTAAGGACTACATGCTCAGTAGCTAGGTAAGGACTACACGCTCAGTAGCTAGGTAAGGACTACGTGCTCAGTAGCTAGGTAAGGACTACATGCTCAGTACCTAGGTAAGGACTACACGCTCAGTAGCTAGGTAAGGACTACACGCTCAGTAGCTAGGTAAGGACTACATGCTCAGTAGCTAGGAGCTACATACTCAAGCAGAGTATGAGGGCGTGTCCTGACAGTACCTAGGTAAGGACTACTAGCCAGTCAGAAGCAGAGTATGAGGGCGTGAGCAGTTTGTGAACAGTGTTTTCTGTTGGCGATGGTAAGTCCCTTTGGGGTGGACTTTGGGCTTTTTCACTTTGTAAACCTATAACATGCACAAAAAAGATATATAACACAATAAAGGAAAGGGAAAAGACAAAAAGCATAATATGAGCACTTTAAAAAAGCCAAGTGCCGCACACGAAAGGAGCGCACGCCAGGCGTTCAATACCAGAGGAAAACAATGGTTTGCTGACGACGCGTTTCTTGCGACACTTCTTGGTGTGATGGGCCCCTTACAGTAGAAAGTGCTGCCAGCGCCCCCCCAGAGGCTGCACTGTTCATTACATTACAGCCCCAATATGAAGAAACACAGTCGAGATAAACATGTCAAGTTTGTCCTGAGGGTGGATCCTCTGAGGATCAGGACATTTCATTTTATTTTTTGATTTGTGTGTGTGTGTGTGTGTGTGTGTGTGTGTGTGTGTATATATATATATGTGTGTATTTCTTGTGAGATTTTGTCCTGATGGTGGCGCTAGAGGAAAGCTCAGGGGGGTCATCAGAATCATTAGGGTTTAACCTCTGGGGAGTCTGAAGATGCACAGCTGCTTTCATGGAAAATAAACGTGGAATCATTGGGCTTCACTTTTATTTTCACCTCAGGAGTTATAGATCTCATTTTTCCTGCAGCAAGAGGTTTTCTTCTATTGATTCTTTTTTCTTTCTTTCTTTCTTTTTTCAAATCCATTTTTGCGTTTCAGTGTATGTGACCATTTGATTTCTTCATGCACTCATTTATTTATCCACTAACACGTCAGGTTTGGTCCTCCATACTTGGCGGCTGCTGTTTTTACAGGCTGGACGTTTTTCCATCCTCTCTACTCAATACCTTTTGTTTTCACTTTACCTGCAGCGTAACGTCTCACCGTTTTACTGCCGAGCTGAAACCTACGCACACACTCACAAACCCAGACAGTTTTTAGTGATATTCCTTAGCGCACCCCGGCTATAGACCGCCAACCATCGAGGACTGCCATTCTCTTTTTTATTCCTCTCCAATTCTCCCCTCCTCTCCCTCCCTCCCCCTCCCCCTCCACATAACGACTGATGCCTTTGCCCCCAAGCTATCGCTTTTAAAAGTACACAGTATGTCGAGTTTGACTCGCCCGAGGAGACACAGAAAAGAGCGAGGGCGCCATTGGGACAACACAAGAAGAAATAAAGTGATGTTTCGGGGTAAGCACAGTTTAGGAATAGTCCTTTACCTCTGTTCTCTCACTCAGTTTCTGTTCCTCCCCCTTCCTCTTCCTTTTCCCTTCTGTTCAGACATATTTCCTCCCATATCTTTTTAGATTTTTTTTTTTTTTTCCTCCGTCGTGTGTCTGTTTTGTGTGCTTGATGACTCCATCTTTCTCTTGTGTTCCCTTGTTCATTCTTTTCTCTGCATCTCCAGTAGTGATTTGTTCCTTCAGAACTGCAGAAGATGTAGACTTTAGCGAGCTACAGTATGTGCAGTGTTCGTGCTGGTGTGTCCCCTTTTTTAAAAGTGCTTCTTTGTGTGTGTGTGTGTGTGTGTGTGTGTGTGTGTGTGGTGGGGGGGGGGTATTTTCATGTGCAGCTAGACGGGTGCTAGTCTGACCAATCTGGCAACCCACACAGCTAACAGCCGATTGGCTCTCTGAACTGTTTGTTAGCTTGGAACTAGCCAATGATAGCTGTGGCTGTAACACGCCCGAGGCTCCTCCCCCTCACTGCCTAAAAACCCTTATTCAGTCTGGCTTTGACCAAACGTCTGATCATCTTATGGTTTTAGTTTTTATTGTTATTTATGTATATTTTTTCTATGATGATTGATATTGTTTTATTTTATTTATTTTGTATTATTTTTAATATTTATATTTTTTTACGTAATTCTTTTTTTAGCCATCCATATTTTATGTAAGTAATATCTATTTATTTTTAATAATTTCTTTAATGTTTTTTGGCCATCCATCTTTTACATAATTATGTTATCCATATATATATATATATATACATATCTAATATATAATACTAGATAATACTAATGCAAATCAAATATGAATAAAAAAAAATATATATATATATTTTAAAAATGAAAAAATAAATATAGATAGATAAAATATGGATGGCCAAAAAAAAAATATATATATATATATAATTTTTATTTTTATTTTTATTTTTTTTTTATTCATATTTGATTTGCATTAGTCTCTAAACCCACTTCGCCCTACAGCACTTTGAATTGAAGTTTGACCCTCTTAACCAATCGGCTGAAGGCTTTAGATGTGTGAGAGCACCAATCAGCTCTCTCGTGTCTAACGCCTTGTCAGGGCGGGGGGCGGAAGGAGATGAGGGCAGGAAGTGACTTCACAGTGTTGGGAGGACTGTAGTTGTAGGAAAACGTGAAACATTTAAATACATTTAAATATTTACCTTTAGAGTGGGTCTGCGCGTGCTAACCTCCCTCCCTCTCTCTGATTGGTCTGTCTGCAGCTGGATGAGGAACGGCACCCGGCGCGGCCCAATCAGCTGCGGCGGCTGGCCTCCTACGTCTTCTCCTCCTCCACGCTGGAGACGGAGCACTATCCGCACGGAGGCGGCAGCTTCATCCAGAGGAGCCGCTCGGCCGAGAGTAGCCCCGCCCACATCACTGCCGCCGCCGGCGCCTCGGTGCGGCGTCGGCATGCCGGCACAGTGCCGGCCCCCGGCAGCCCGCGCAGCAGACACTCGGTGCTCAACGTGTCGCGGACGCAGCTGCAGCAGATGTTAGCCAAGCTCATGAACAAGAACAGCAGCTGAGAGGACTCGGAACACACACGTACATACACACACACACACACACACACACACACACACACACACACACACACACACACACACACACACACAATGTATATGCAGAGTCTAATAATGGGGCCCGGGCACACAGCCGTACTAGATTGGTGGTTATTATTAAATAAATAATGTACCCCCCCAGAACAGAAAGGCTATTATATCTATATATCTAAAGATTTCCTTCAATGCTGCATCATCAGTGATGGATTCACTAAACAACAACCTTGTAACTGAAAAACACTTAAATGTTATCTTAAATGGTTAGAATACATCACTAATGTCATCATTCATGGTAAAATATGCCTGACTGATATATATAAAAAAAAGCATTTAAAAAAGAAATCTCACGTCCTCTCCGCAGTACTCCAATGTAACTCTAGGGGTACGCGTACCCCCATTTGGGAAACACTGACGTAGATCAACGACTGTGGAACGGCAATTTATTAAAGGTGCCGTAGGTAGGATGGTGAAGATCCAGGACTTAGCCAAGGAATTTGATCAACAACTTCTCAGTCCCTCCCCCTTTCTGCTAAAGCCCAAAACGGTCTCCTAAGCCCCTCCCCCCACAAGGGAGAATGAATGCGTGTGCATGATCAGTGATTGACATGCAGTTAGACACCCCCCCCTGGCCCTGATTGGTGCAGCTCAACAGTTAGACACCCCCCCCTGGCCCTGATTGGTGCATCTCAACAGTTAGACACCCCCCCCCCTGGCCCTGATTGGTGCAACTCAACAGTTAGACACCCCCCCTGGCCCTGATTGGTGCAGCTCAACAGTTAGACACCCCCCCGGCCCTGATTGGTGCATCTGAACAGTTAGACACCCCCCCTGGCCCTGATTGGTGCAGCTCAAAAGTTAGACACCCCCCCTGGCCCTGATTGGTGCAGCTCAACAGTTAGACACCCCCCTGGCCCTGATTGGTGCATCTGAACAGTTAGACACCCCCCCTGGCCCTGATTGGTGCATCTCAACAGTTAGACACCCCCCCCTGGCCCTGATTGGTGCAGCTCAACAGTTAGACACCCCCCCTGGCCCTGATTGGTGCAGCTCAACAGTTAGACCCCCCCCGGCCCTGATTGGTGCATCTGAACAGTTAGACACCCCCCTGGCCCTGATTGGTGCATCTGAACAGGGAGCTGTAGGTGGAGCCAGAGGAGCTGATTATTTGAATGACCTGCTTCCTGTAGTTCTACTGGAACATCGGGTCAGTTTCAGCAGATATGACAGAAAGGGAGTTTTAGACTTACCTGCTGCAGCTTTAAGAGAAGCCATTACTTATTTAAACAATGATAATGTTGTAAATCGTAATTTATTCGATTCTTGCTCAAATAAAGTGACCAAAGTTTAATAAACGATACACTCCCTGATTTGCCCCTAAGGCTACATCTACACAACGAATATCTTTTGCTACGTATTATGCCTTGTGTCCTCACTACTGTGGCGTTTCCAAGCCCCTAAAAACTTTAACATTTGGAAACACTGCTGCCCCCGTTTTAGGTTTGAAAACTCTGGGGTTGCTTTGTAGTCTGGATGGACACAAATGGAGACTTTTGGAAACGATAATATCTTATCGGTTAGGTAGCTTACAGACCTTTCAAAATCGGCACGCACATGCCCAGTGTGTGTGAACGGTCATGGGATGTTAGACTTGTTAATATGGACGCGGATTAGTTATGCTGCTGGAGCTAAAACTCTTATGTGGATGGAGATCTTTTTGTCTCAAGATACCACTTTAAAAATGAAGATGTAGCCTACGACATAAACGCCTTTGTTAGTTGTCTTTAGTTTGAAAAAGGTTTGAGCAAATTCTGGAATTTATGGGCAAAAATCAAGGAGTGCAACCTTTAAAAATAACAAGATAACAGAGTCAGAAAATGTAAAGAAACAGTTGATTTCATATTTGTAATTTGTAAAAAAAGAAAAGGCTGGTTTGGCGCCCCCTGGTGGCTCTGCATACACACACACACACACACACACACACACACACACACACACACACACACACACACACACACACACACACACACACACACGTAGCTCTAAAGACTACTTTTCAAGCAGAGGAACAAGAAGAACAGGAGAAAAGCGCTGACGACGGGAAATATTTTCCATGCAATAAACTCTGAAAAAGCGTCTCTGTGAACCCGATGTTGCACACGCTGCCGCCGTGGACCTGGCAACCCAGAGGAAATAATGTGAAGTTGAACATTTCCTTCCTGTTTCTGTGAAGAAGAGGAAAGTCAAACAGAGTGAGGCTGCTAACAGACTGTTAAGCTTTGCAGTATTTGTGCGTTTATCTATTTATTTTCTGCTTTTCTCTGCTGAACTGAAGGAGCGATCGTCGAGGAATGCAGGTCGTCCCGGCGATCAAGTTTTTTGCACCGAGACTTTGGAGTCGACGTTTCCCCCTCCGATCATCCCGCCCACCGATCTATACACCGACATCGCTTTCACCGACACGAAAGCAGTGGCCCCGAACGTCTCGCTCTGATTCCAGCTCCATTAAATGTTGTGTGTGAAGAGAGGAGTGTGAGTTTTCTCTGTGAAAAGGGTTTTCCTGAAGATGTAAACTCAGCCTTTACGACAGAAACTGTTACTGTGCTGGGTCTCTGGGTAGATGTACGGTGGCCCGAAAGTGCAAATATTTCACACACAAAAAAAAAAAGAAAACACTGCAACGCTGTAGAAAAAAACAAACTAGCAAGAGCGAATACACAATGACAAATCATAAAACAACATAACAAACATTTCACTAAATTAACTCACAACTCCGAAAGTGTGACAAAATAGCAGAAAACAAATCAAATCACGTCACAATATTGGTTTTATATAAATGTTTCGCAAAACAAAAAAATAACAAAAAAAATAACAAAAACACTTTGACTAGAAAGAAAACTAATTGACAATAGAAAACTACGTAATATTCAACCCAAGAAATGAACACAACAAAGAAGTATTTTTGCAAAACAAAATCAATCACCTGTCACAGTTGTTTTGCTGAATGTAGCGATTGCTAATTTTAGTTAGCGAATTTCTGATTTATTTCCTGGACTGTTTAAGAAAAAAGATCCTTTTTGGAAAGGTTGTTTTTTGCTGTTGCGGGCAGCCGTCTGACTGTCTCTTTGCATTTAAAGCGCCCTGTTTTCAATGTGACACTTTTTTAAGTAGATTTTTTATGATTGTCGGATTGTCTAAGCGTGTAGGAAGGGTTGAGCAGTTAAACATGACATAGAGCATCATGGGAAGGGGGGACATCACACAGTAGTACTGGCTGTTGCCGGTGCTGAATAGATTAGTTACACAAATATAACTTTGTTTCTGGTCCTGGTGTCAGTTTGTCTTGTGATTGTTGCATCTTTTGTTGGAGCAGCCGCGGAACTTAATGATTCATGTATCTGGAGATTATGACTTGATTGTCTTTCGATTTTAAGATTACACAAAGAGTATGTCGCTCGGTCCCACATGTTGGTCCAGACTGACATATTTCTGCTGGGTTGTCACGTCATTGTCGTGTTACTGCAAGGCCGTCCTCCCCTGAAAAACTCCCCCATAGGTAGTTTGTTCCTGCATCATTCTGACCTACATTTATGTTTCCAGTGGTGGCGCCTTCTAGTGGCCGTAGTAGTTCTGACGGGAGCAAAGAAGGAATTAAGGTGAGGAAGTATAAGAGCGCCATAATGTACTGGCAGCGAAATTACGAATCCTACTATGGCCACGCTAAGACCCGCCCTTCAATAGCAGCTTGATTGGTTGGGGTTAGGCATTGACCTTGAGTGGTTAAATCAAGGGGGGTTTCTTCTCGGAATGCGTAGCTCCCATGGCACCATTTTGATGCTAACAAGCCATCACCCCCCGTTAGCATCCCATTGACTGCCATTCATTTTGACGTCACTTTGACAGAGAATACCTTTACATCTGAAGCGTTTAAAGACTCTATTTGTCCGTTGTTTATTTCTTAAGAAACACGACAATGTATAAAAGTCTCCATTACCTTGTAACTCACGTTATGGCTCCGTAGCAGACGTTTTTATAACAATAGGCTAACGATTGGGTCATAACCACGAGACTTCCTGTCTCATAGTAGAGGAGTTACCGTATAGTACAGGAGAAGCTCTCAGGCAGTTTGGACTTCCATCAGCTGTTTAAGTGTAATGACTAATGTTAACTATCATTTTAGTGATCAATAATGAGCCTGTGTCTATGTTATCTCCTTACATATACCTACGCTCTCCGTCTCTGCTAGATTGGGAATGATTGAGATTTCTCTTGGCACAGCTACCAGAAGACTTCCAACTTTCAGACAGGTTGCTCACGTCACATCTACGTCTTCAAGCTCAGTTGGAGGCTGCTCAGTAACGCTCAGCCATCACCGGGAAAGAGCTTCTAATGTCCTTCACTGGTCTCTACGTCAAGTTCTGCGTCACGTGGTAACCTTCAGGAAGTGAAGTCATGTCTGATTTGAACCCAAACCTCCATCTTTTTATCAACTTAACTCAGTAGTTTTGGTGTCTAAACCTAACCAAACTGGGACCGTTTCACAACGTTAACGATGTGTTTGAAACTGCGACCGTTACCTTCTCTGGTTTAGATATGAGGACGGAAAACAGTCCTGTGGGTCAGATAGAGGGGAGGAACAAACGATAGATATCCTCGTATGGTTTAGAGAACTGGTTGGTTGATGTAGAAGCACTTTATTGTCCCAAGATAATGAGATAATTAAGTCATAATCTCAAGATAAAAAGCTTTAAAGAACACTTTCAGAAAGCACAGCCGATAAAAGCTTCAGAAGGTTGGTCATTGTCTCGCCTGCATCGTTCCACGTTTTGGACGTTGCATTTGAGTTAAATCCAGATCTTCCAGAGGACAAAGTCGATCCTGCTTCCTTCATAAAGATTGCCAATTAGAAATGCAATCCATAGGAAATTATGTTGGGTTTTTGTTTTTGGAGAGACGATAAGATAACTGTTGACTAGTCGTGTCGTTGTTTTCTGTTGCTCTCGGTTTGATGAAGAGTTGTAAAGGTGACGTGATGTTCGTCTGTTGAGTAGTTTAGTCTGTTTTGTAAAATGGCAGCGAGCTTGACAGAAAAACTCCTATAGCTGTCTGACATCGTGCCGTGTGTCTTATTTCCATCGTGCTTCCTCTTCCATCACTATTTTCTGACCACTGGACTTCACTGTTGCACTTTATCACCGAGTCGACCGCACGGGGGGGTCAGGCCGGGCCGAGGGTCTCGTTAATATGGATGCAAAAACACAGATGCAATAAGTGAAATATGGGATGGAAAAACAAAGAGAGTTATTTAAATAGACGTTTTGGTGGTTCAAACATTTTCAAACCATCAGTTTTTCTGACTGATTTTAGTTTTTCAGTTAATTTCTATGAAAATCGACTTGCAGAGACTTGAAACATCTTTGAACTCGCATCCAAAGAGAGTTTTGAAAAACGTCTTTGCTCTGAAATGTCAGAAAACCGGATGAAAACGAGGAAAAAATCTGAAATGATCAATTTCAAGTTGATTTCTACAGAAATGAACTGAGAACAACGGCTGCCTGAGGAAAGGAAAAAAAATCAGTCTGATGGAAGATATTTTTTTTTAAATTATGAAAAGGAATGAAAAGTTCCAGTAGAGCAGAGCGAGGACTTTATTATTTCACAGCCATTGTCTCCATTTCACAAGCAATGAGAGAGAATAACGTTACAGTCAGTAAACATTGTATGGGTTAGGGGTTAGGGTTAAGCAACGTTAATGTAGCAGGAGTCTGTTTCAGCGTTGATCGACATGTGATGTGTGCTATTGACTGGTTTTAGTGAAAGTATGTGAAGATGTCAATTTGAAAATGTTGTTCCTGGCAGATTTCTTTAAAGGAAATTGTCAAAAATGGTATTTTGGTGAAGGAAACTCCATCATGCGAGAATCTGCATTGACTACGTTTACATGCACATAATATTCCAGCTTTTGCTCTTTTTTTGAAAAATACTCAATATTCCGAGTAAGCTGTTTCCATGGCTAATGAAAGTGAATATTCCACTAATATTCCCATTTACATGCAGCCATGTTTAACAGGATGTTTCCAGAGTGTTCCAGCAGTGGAGCACTTGTTAGAGCGTATGAACACAGCGTCACTCTTTTATTCCTTCAACCGGCTTCTTGAAAAGGTCGGCACATATCCACACACCTGTTGATATCCAAGTTTTGATAATTTTTAAAAGTAGCTGTGTTTCTCCTTCTTTTCTTTTGGGCATGCATCTCTACCACAGCCCTGCAAACTGTCGGCTGGTTGGTTTGTGTACAGTAACCATAGCAACACACAGAGCTGACTATAAGTCGTAAACAGGCAAGAGGCCGTAAACTCTCACAGTAAAACACAGTAAAAACCCAGACTGAGACGCAGATTCTGAATGTGCTGTAAACATGTCCAAAGAATGCTTTTAAAACCTGAATAATACCGGAATATCACGTGTTAATCGGAAAATGCTAAATTCGTAAAAAGGCCTTATTCGCAATATCCAAAGCAGAATATGCTGTTTACATGACCTGTATCAAATTCAGAATATTGTCCTATTCTGAATAATAATGGAATATTAGTGTGCATGTAAACGTAGTCAGCGTAAGAAGTGATCACATGTTTGATGGTGTTTGGCTTAAGTTTGAGAGACAAAGGAGATGAAACAACTGATTGGTCAGAGACATTGATGTTTCAAGAAACGTCATGATTTTGATCCAATAAGCTCGCAATTTCTCAAATGATTCAATCTGGCAAAGAATGGCTCAAAACGGATTGTCTTTGAGAATTGCACTTTTCTTCCAACAGCTGAAAAAGTGCCCTCACCAATCCCTCTCCAAAAAAACCCAACTCTTGCAGGCTAATTTGTTTTAAAAGAACATTGGGTGTTTTGCTTTCGTTTAAACATACAACATTTAGGGCTGTCCTCGACTAAAGATATTCTTAGTCGACAAACACTCATGCGATTTTATCAACTTATCGATTAGTTGATTTATTTATCTGTAAAACTGAAAAATCATGCAGAAGCATCACTTTAAATCTTGTGTTAACCAGAGCACTCAGAAGTTTCTTCGAAATAAGTTATGTAAAAAATGACTTATGGTGAAAAGAAATCTCAGTCAACTAAGACCAAAACAAATGATCGACTCGTAGGGGGCAGCCCTAATTCAATTTACTAGCAAAAAATACTTGGGTGTGGAAGAATACTAGAAAAACGTATTCAATGTAGTTTCAAAAAGTTTGTTCAGATGTTCACAGACTCAGATTTCAAAAGTTCGACTGCCATTGGCTATAATCACCGCCTACATTGTGTCTGCACACAAAACTGCAACTGAAACAAATGTCTTACGACAAAATGAAAAGCCATCAAAGAAAAAACAGCGAGTGTTTGTAATCAACATTTAATTGCCATGTTTGAGAAGATTCATCACATTTAGGCTCTTTTGTCAAAAGTCTTTATTTTTTACATTCACCGGTCACTGTCTCCAGTAAGTCTAGAACAATATTTTTCACTTCGAAGGAGACATTTTGTCCTGAAAGACAACAGCGATTGTTCCATCCTGAAAGATGGAGGCTGTCAGTAGATCTACAAACATGTGTGAAGTAGTTTTTGTTTGGTTTAGAGAGTACTCTGCGATCAATGAGCCGTTGTGATGGTTGTTTAAGTGTTGAGCTGTTAAACCCTGTGCAACATTAGCCCGCTGCTAACGTCGTACCAAAGCAGTGCTCTGTGGTTTGTTGCTTTGAATGTCATTCGAACGACATTCTTCAAAGTCTGAGCTGTCTCTCTGGAAGTACACGCTATGTGAGAGTAGCCAGGGCGGCCATTTTGTGCAGTGAAAACGGTTGCTTTCTCGATGTGTTAAAGGGCTACATTAAGTAAATATGCACCACTTGCTGTTTCGTTGCGCAGGAGCCATTAACGTCACTCTGTGCTGAGACTCATCACAGCTCCGGTTTGATGAGGTGTTTGTTTTCATGCTGCTTCGTGCTGAGTTCAGGACTTCCTGCTCGTTTTATATTCAGCATAGCGTTACAATACAACCACTTAGAGAATGTATGAAGTGGACTAGCTGCTAACTTTATTTTGCACGTCTGCAAAAACGATTCACCTACCGTACAAGATTGTCACTGATACATGTCAATGTTTTTGTCCTGTGTCACCATGAACGCAGTGCCACTTTCAGATAGAAACCGGCGGTAGAAAGCTTTGAGTGTGCTTTTTATGCTGATGACACACACACACGCACACACACACACACACACACACAAAATAACGATCTGCAGCATTAATGACGGTATGTCGAACCAAGACACTGTTTACCGACTGTCGCTACTCTTTGCATGAGATCTGTTTGTACGACACGCACCTCTGACTGTAAAATGACTCAAAACAACACTGTACTGTAATTACAACAAAAACACAGTGAATATACACTTCTGACTGAAAACCGTCTGTGATTCTTTTGTAAATAATTCTCACACTGCTACTAGAGGGGATACTCACGGATCAGAGCTTGGTTCTGCAGTGTAGACGTTGACATTTTATGACGGCTTTTGTGTACAACTATTATTGCTTTTTGTTTTGTTGTCTAGGGTGCCAGCCAGGAGAGATATCCTGGTAAAGTTTTGTAGTCATCACAGTCAAATGTCAGCCAACACAAAGGATGTCCGCCTTAAATGTAAAACAAAGTGCTCAAATAACCCAATGTGGTGAAGTAGACAATTAGCAAAAAGACCATGGAAACACATCTTTGATTTTCATATAGTTGGGCAGTGTATTAACATAAGAATGCTGGTATGCTTTAAACAATAACATAACTTAATAACATGTAGTCTAGAAAAACACACACCATTGTAAACAAAAACCAAAATATAACCCCTAAACAACAACGGTAAAAAGTTGGACAACTACTTCCTGGTTTGTACTGGACTAAAAGCAGTTTTGCAGGTCAACGGACCAAAACAATTTTAACTTAGAATTAATTCACTATTGTCTAGGCCAGTGATTCCCAACCAGATCCTGGAGTTACCAGCAGTTATGTGTAAAGATTGTAAAGTAGCTAAACTAATAAAAAAAAAATTGAAATTACGATTTGATTAAAAGAATATATCAGCTGTAACAACTGAACTCTAGATGTTGCAGTTGTAAAAGTGGTTAAAACTAGGTAGCAAGCGAGCACAGAAGTTTAGCTAAAAGTAATGACTAAATGGTAGGAATAAATAGCCAGTGTTGTAGTCAAGACCCCCTTTGTCGTGTCCAAGACCAGGACTAGTCGAGACCGGGTCAAGACAGATTTTGGTTCAAGTCCAAGTCAAGCCCAAGTCCAAATGAGAAAAAGTCTGAGCTTGAATTAAACCAATTCCCGCTTTCTTAACAAGCGCGCTTCTACAATGGTTTTGTTTTAAAGGAACTAGTTACTTTAGAAAAAAAGCATATAATGCTGGACTCTGTTTGAGACCAACTAGAATATTTGGAGAGACTGATGGCCGAGTCCGAGACAAGTGTGAGTGTAGATACCAACGAGTCCAAGACAAGTCCGAGACAACAGAAAAACTTTTTGGGTCTGATCTTACTACAGCACTATAAATAGCTAATAGCAATGGCTAAAGAGTTGAAATAGTCAAAAATATTGCATAAGCGGCTAAAATGGCTAGCAAAAAGTAGGCCTACTGACTAAACAGTTGAAATAATTAGACTTGATTGAGACCAACAAAAATATTTGGCGAGACCAATGGCCGAGTCCGAGACAAGTTCGAGTGCAAATACAAACAAGACCAATTGCCAAGTTTGGGACAAGAAAAAAACATCTTGAGTCCGAGATCGGACTTGAGTACTACATCATTATAAATAGCTAATAGTAATGGCTGAACAGTTGAAATAAAAGCTACAAATATTGCATAACTAGCTAAAATGGCTAAAAGTAGGCCTACCGCCTTAACAGTTAAAATTGATTAAAGTAATTGACAGATGTTTGAAACATTTAGCAATCTAAATATTGACAGTTCAACAGTTCAAGTATGAAAAAATTTACAATATCCGCTTTTACATAATGAATAGTATTAAACATTTGGAACATAGATTGGACCAAAAAGGTTGGGAACCATTGGTCTAGGTTATAGGACTTATGGCCAAAACAACAAAAACAAGACCCAGCATTCAAATTAAATCTTGTTTGGAGTGTTGTGTTCGTCGAGCTGCTGCTCCTCATGTTGCTCAAACTGAAGAATATGTATGTTCATTTGGTTTCAGTTGATTTAAGCAAGGAAATATGAAACTGTAACTTGTAAAATGATTTCCAGAAAACCAAAAATGTACTCTAGTTCTGTTGAAGTGCAGTATTTAGATGTGATGATAAACAGTAGTACTGCGCAGCGGTCAAACTATCCATAAGCTTCTGAAAAAAATGTCATCACGTCAACAATTCTGCGACTTTGAAGCCTTTATGTCCTGAGAATTTCCTCAAAACTGGAAGAGTGCTGCTTAGCAGAAACCTAAAACTGTTAAGTCTCACAAACATTTATACCTCATGAATCCCATACTAGAATTAAATACATGTAAAAAAATATAGAAAAATAAAACTAGTACGCTCCTCCCAACTTCCATTGTATTGCATATA
The DNA here is from genome assembly GCF_031162955.1 of Sander vitreus. Classification (NCBI taxonomy): domain Eukaryota; kingdom Metazoa; phylum Chordata; class Actinopteri; order Perciformes; family Percidae; genus Sander; species Sander vitreus. Next base: position 1,423,369 of record NC_135856.1, on the reverse strand, counting down.
TATGTTCGCGGTGATCTTTATGGAATAACAGGGTGATATTGTACAGATAATGTGTCTGTTGAGAGTACAAAAACTGCAGTGTCTTTAGAGGTGAGCAATTGTCTTTATGTTAGTTTTGTTTAGACTGTATGCCACTTTTACCTGATCATTATGAACCATTATGTGAGTCACTAAAAGTTGATTCTCAAAGCAACATTCAAATATTTTAAGAAATACTATCCAGTGATTTCCTCAGACAATATGAAAATGAAGAACATGTCTGTGTCTAGCACAGAAACATAAGTGCCCATTGGTCTGATGGCAAATTTTTCCGAAACCCCAATATTCAGAAAAAGCCTGTTAAGGTCCTTGCACACTGAGCCCGAAATTTTCAAATGTGTTTTTTCATACCTGTTATCCTAAAGATTCGTCACGCACAGAAACCTTGCATAGCCAGGGTGCGTCTTCTTGTATAGCCAGGGTGCACCTTCTTGCATTTGGCACCCAGGATACCTGAAGGAGTTGCGCTGCCCTTGCGGTCTGTCTCCATCACTACACTGTCGCTCTCCTTTTCTGTCTGCATTCTCTCATCTCCCCCTCTTCCATTCTCCTCATCATCGTCCTCCTCCTGGATATTGTCATCTGACCTGTTGACAGTAGACGATCTGAGTTATTAAATTATACATTGCACGCTGCAAGCATCTATCTGTGGTGCATTTCTGGAGTCTCTTTGTCATGCTTACTACGGATGCGAAGAAACGCAGTAAATGTAACCCGTTCCAAATTTTTATGATGGACGAAACTTCGGAGGTGGTGTGTAAATGTGATTGACAGTGTGAGGTTGTCTTTATTTTTTAACGTGTGAAGATTTTGGATGAAAATTTTGGACTTGGTGTGCAAGGACCTTTAGTCTGACAGCCCATTATCCCGAAATCAAAAGCCCATTGTTCTGAAAATACACACTGGAGTTGTTGGAGTCCATTGACTTTACTACTACTTTCCAGACAATGTTAACATATTGTTAATTTAACAGATCATTCCCTGTTATGCAGATGATACAACTTTTTATGACTCCTAAAAAAAGACTTTAGTTTAGCACAAAGACCGGAAGCAGGGGGAAACTGCTAGCTGTGCTAAGTATCTTGTTAGCTAACAAGCTAGTCAGCAGTCTATCCTGCAGTCAGCTGGTTTAGTTGGCAGCAGAGTAAAGACTACAGTGAGTTCAGGACTTTAGAGATGCTGTGTTCAGTAACTGCTCCCAGCAGTTGTTGGCTAACAGATAGCTCCAACGCTAACAGCTGCTAAAACCATAATGTTTCCAGACTTCCAGTCTTTGTGCTAAGCTAAGCATCCTGGACCCGTCTGTGCTAGGGCTGTCCTTGATTAAAGAAATTCTTAGTCGACTAACACTGTTATGATATTGTCGATTAATAACCGACAAATCTGTAAAACTCCAGTTTCTCCACAAAGAATCATGTAACAGCTCCACTTGAAATCTTGTGTTTACCATATATGTGCTCAGAAGTTCCTTGGAAACAAGTCTTTTAGCATGAAAAAGCTTAAAAAAATGATCTTAATCAACTAAACGATTGATTAGTCGACTGACTCGGAGAAGGCAGCCCTAATGTAAAAACAGTTCTTTTGTTTTCTGAGGACAAAGTATTTTACAAAATGTCTGAATGTTTCTTTAAAGTTTTTGCAATAATAGCAGAGTTTATGTTGTCGAGGTAAAGAGGACTGAAGAGCTCACCGTGTTAGTTCAGTGTTATGATCCGTGAGTGTCTTTCACTTGTAAAATACATGTAAGCGTTTTTTTTTCTATCACTATATGATTGTACAGTACTGCTTGTATAATTTACAGGTAAAGCATGTATTTTAAACTTTTTTTAAATCCAAATGATAACCGTGTACATATATACAGAAATGTAGAAAGTAATTAGGTTTGCAGTTAATCTAAATAGCATGATAATTAGCGGGGTTTAGTATGTATGTACAGGCTGTATGTTGAATCTTTATGAAGGGAAACACTTGAAAATCACCTGATATCAGACTGCGTGCTGTCTAAGGATAAACTCTGCAATGCATTTTTTGTGCCTTTTATATCAATGTATGTAATCTAGACAATCTTCAAAAGCTTGTGTACAACCAAAATGACATTAAAATGGTTTTGGGGGAAAATGCACCACTTCCTGCTGTCTTTCTTACTGGGAGAGGGACTGTTAGCGAAAGCATGGAAGGTTGCTACACACGTTAGCTTCCTCTAAAACATCAACACGCGTCATGTGTCATGTAAACATACCTTTTATAAGCCCACCCACCATCTTTTCATAAACCTAACTGCGTCCAAAGTGACGCCAATAGTCCCGACCCAGTGCATTTAGATAAAGCACGTTTAGATATGACGCTAAAGGAGACTTTTAGCATCAATAACAACGCCAAAGGCACCTGACCAAGCGTCCATATTTTATGAGATGGGACTGAGAATGTGTTGGTTCTACAACACAATGTTGGTAGAATACTCATTATGGTCAACAAGCTTCTTAACTCCAAGTAACAGACTGTGAAAATAATGTATGACGTAGCATCAGTTACGTCACCCATTGTTTTGTGTACTGACGTTTTGAAGCCTCGAGTTTGATGATACGGGCTTCGCTATCTTGGTTTTTTGCAACTGGAGTTGACGATTTAAGTTAGACTTAAGTTACCAGCTAGCACTAGCTAGCTAGCTTGGTTGGCAGAATGCCGAACAAGACATATTTAGGGGACCAAATTGTTCCAGTTAACTTTGCTGAAGTGAGAACACACAGTGAGAGGGTCAAAGTTTAAGATGAAAACGGGGACAACAGCCAAAACCAAGTTGAGGTCTATTTTAATGTCCACAGTGTTAGCATGGTTAGCATTGCAAAGTCTCTGTCCTGATTGACAGGTCCTAAAGCATTCCCTGCTTTATCGTTAGTTTTAAGATAAATGGGAGCATCATTAACTAAATGAACATCATGCTGTGTTGAAGAAGACTTGAAACTAACAATTGAGGCCATACACTCATTATGAAAATGTTTACTGAGCTAATAAATCAAGTGAGAAGTAGGCTCATCTTCTTATAGACTTCTATGGAAACAGACTTCTTTTTGGAGCCAGTGGAGTCGCCCCCTGCTGGAAGTTACAGAGAATGCAGCTTTAAGGAGTAAGCGTTTGCTTCCCTTTTCAGAACCGGAAGCTCCATCCATTATTTTAACAGTCCTTGTTCCAAGTGCCTTTGCAATGCAGAAATCAAAATGACTTTATGAACCTCTGACTAGTTAGAGAGTTATTTTTTTGGTTTTAAAAAATCACCAACATCACAACTTAGAATTCTTTATCTTTCACCAAAGTTTCCTCTCAGCTCACTATTAATGTTTCAAAACTTGAAACTAGTTCAAGTTTATAACATCAACAGAAAACTGGTTGGACATTTGGCTCTACTCAGTGTATCTTTAACCAACAATATTTATTTATGGTTTAGAGTGAGCCCTTTGAAAGACTGGAGGCAACAAATATTCAATAGTAAGTCTCGAGGTCATTGAAATTAATATTATACTCTCTTGAAAGTTTTACATTTTCTCTTTTAGGTAGTTCTGATCATGCTCATGTTTGTTCAAGTGTTTATTGGACTGGACTTGGATACTGCGTCTACACAGCCTATTCACTACAACGTGTCCGATTCTAGATCGGACCTGATCTAGTGTCGACATCAAACACTCGGGCTTCAACAGCAGTCAACAGACGTTACTGCAGTGTTCATGTTTCACATACACACATACACTCTTGGTTGCCGAATTTCTCCCCAATTACGGATTGCATTCCGGTTGGAACATGTTCAATTGTGTAGTTTTTGGTTTTGAATATTTATTAGTGATTTTGCTGCTGTACTCTGTAACAGTCATTCCACTGCTAAATGTAGCTACATGCTAACGTTATCTTAGCTGCCGATGTTGTTATTTCTCCTCAATTTCCGATCATATCACTTCTGGAACATGTTAAGTTGTGTAGTTTTTGGTTTGGTTGGTTACAGTCAGTCTTCGGCTGCAATGACGGACCGGAAGCCCAAGTGCTGAAGCCTGTGCAGTATCCTTGTGTGTTAACGTCGATACATGTATCGGGTCCGATCTAGTATCTACCCTACTTTGCCGACTCTGGCCCCAAATTACAAGATGGCAGTGCCCGTATCCGGGATATTTTGGCTTCACTCGTACAGTGGGAGGAAGTGCAGACATGTCATCCATCTTTTGATACAGTCTGTGGTTTACACGTGCATATATACTGTATATCTGTTGATGTGCAGACTATATGCACATTTGTGCTAGGTGTTAATTGTGATTGTGAAATGTCTGAGCTCAAGAAGCTTTAATTCCTTCCAAGTCGTTTTTGTTCACAGTTCTAAGCTTTCTTGTTTTGAGTAGTAATAAAGAGTGTTGTCATTTTGTTTCCAGGTGATGTCGCCCACGGAGCAGAGCAGCCCGTCGCCACCCTCCCCAGACTATCGGACAAAGGGCCAGAGCGACGAGAAGGAGCACTTCCACATCCTTCCTCAGCTCCAGGCCAAGAGGGCCGACTTCCTCACCGTCATACTCACCGGTACCTTGCCTCAGCGCCGGAGCTTTGCCACGCCAGACGAAGAAGTCCAAGAAACTCCGGGGCCAAAGGATGACGACGTCACGAAGAGCGAGTCAAACAGCGAGGCCAGTCAGAAGAGCACTGAGCGTAGCCAGGACGCCGCGCCTTCGACACTCATGGCCGAGGACCAGAGGGGCCAAAGGGAGCACGCCTCAGTTGCGGATGCAGACCCTGACCTGGAGGATGCTTCCAAAACCCTTGTCCTCTTCTCGCCTGGAGACACTCGTAAGTCTCCATCCGGTTGTGATCACGGTCTAGAGGGCGAGCTCGCCACACCGTGTGCTCTCAACTCCCGTACCGACCGCCTCCTGGTCGGAGAGGTGAGTCAGCCTGAACCCTGTGAGACCGGCCGTTTGTCCCCCGCTCTCAGGTCAGACCTGAGGCCATCCACTCCCATTGCTCCGGCGTCACCGCCCTTCACCAAAGTTGAGCGCACTTTCATCCATATTGCAGAAACTTCACACCTCAACGTCATGTCTTCCAATGGTCATTCTGCCAGGGACAGTGACCGGGAAATCTTGTCCATCATGAGGGCGGTGGCTGCAGAGGATGACGCATTACTGACAGAAGAGACTCCAGAGGAGTCTGTGCCAGAACAAACTTCACCAGTTGACAAACAACCCCAAACTGAGAATGGTCCATCAACTGTTCTGGCCCTGTCTTTGGAGCCTGTCCCAGAAGCTATGTCACCGGTTCTTGCACATACAGATCTGTCACAGGATCCTAAGAAACAGCCATTATCCAGCGAAGAAGCTGCCAAGCTTCAGACAACCGGATCAGAACTACCAGCTGCCACGAAACCCAGAATCCGCAGCCGAATCCCAGTTCTCATCTCTGAAGAGGACTCAGGTTCAGAGCAGTCGTCCTCCCTCTCGGCTCGGGCTCGGCTTCAGCAGCGAGCCAGGCAGCTGGACTTGGCCCGCATGCTGGTCCAGAAGCAACAGGGTCGCTGGCTGAGGAGAAGGATGCTGTCTGGGACGTCATCATCCGTGTCCTCTGGGGATGATGAGCGTCGACGGGCTTCCGAAACTCTGTCCACCACCGGCTCAGAGGAGGACACACATACCTCGGACGAGTCCAGGAGGAGCGCCCGTCTCAAGCCGACTGAAGAGCAAGGCTCCAAGGAGTGCCGGAGCCGGATCCCGAGGCCCGTTACGCCCGTAAAGTGGCCGCCAGGGGGGCTTGCCGCTGCTCCTCCTTCTCCCCTCTCCTTGCCAGACTCCAGCACTACCAAAGGAGCATCATCCTTTACCAACGGGTATGATTCTGTTTCTCCACTATAGTGTATACCAGTTTTGATTTTGAAGTAGTTTGATTAAATATTTTTGAAGAATTTAAAGGGTAGCTGAGGTATTTTTCAACCTGGACCCTATTTTCCCACGTTTTTGTGTCTAAGAGACTGATGTGAACAACAATCTTTTAAATTGGTGCAGCATTAAGGAAGACTGCTGCAGTCGGCAAAGGCGAAACAAGTTGCAATGTAACGTTAATGGGCAACCGTCAGTTAGCCCCTGACAAGCTCAGATTATTATTCTAAGTGTCTGACAACATTTTGGAAAGGATCCCTACAGAGATAGACCTTTTTGTTAAAGAGTAAGATCCTTTTAGTTTAACATGGAACAGCCCCGAAATCACCATCACCAAACCCAGATGATGAACATTTGTCCTGTAGGGTTACATTGCAGCCTGGTTCATGGCTGCCTCTTACAGAGTTCTCGCTCAATACTGGACCAAATTCAAAGATTTTTGTTCACATTAGTCACTTAGACACCAATGCATTAGGAAATAGAATCCAGGTTAAAAAATACTGAAATTACCTTTTCTGAAATAACTTTTTCAATGTACTCTTCTGTCTACAGGAATCAGAAAATGGGACTAAGCACTGTCAGCACTCAACGGAAATCCAAACCCATTTCACCGAGGTCGTCCTCCTCATGTACCCGTCCATCCGCTGGCCCATCCGGCAGCCCTCGAATGCCCCTGCGAGTCCTGTTTGGAACCCGACGCAGCCTTAGCTCCAACCACTGCAGGACTGACAGCCCCTCCCCTCAGAGAGTATGTCCGTCCAGGCAACCCCTCTCGGTTCGAGCCCCAACTGTCCCCATGCTACCGCCCAGGACTACAACAACCATGCGGCGCAGCGTCTCGCAGGAAGCCCAGACCTCCTCTGGCACCACGCCCGCCAGGATCCGGCCCAAACCAGCCGGCGCGGCTAAGGGGAAGCCGAACGCCAGGGAGAAGGTGGTGCCCGCTAGATAATACAAAGAAACTCATAGCTGAGACATGTTTGTGTATAATCAGTCTTCGGACAAGCTACGCCTCAAAGGTTCTCACCTCATTCCATATTAGACTGTGATGTTACAATCGCCTCCTTCAATTCGTTTAAAGGGTAACTTCCTTTTTTTTTCTCAACCTGGACTCTATTTCCCCATGTTTTTGTGTCAACATGATTGATAGGAACAATAATCTTTGAAATTGGTCCAGTATTAAGGAAGACAAAACAAGCTGCAATGTAAGTTATTGGGCAATGGTGCACCTTCAATTTCCGTCCACCGTATAGTTTGTTGTACTACTGACAGGCTCAGATTATTATTCTAAGTGTCTGACAACATTATGGAAAGGATTCCTACAGAGATAAACCTTTTTGTTAAAGAGTCAAATCCTTTTTTTAAACACAAAAACAGCCCGGAAATTGCTATCACTAAACCCACCAGACTCTGGTTAACAGTACTTTTATCCGCATAAAACACCCTTGACCTATAGGGTTACATTGCAGCCTAGTTCACGGCTGCCAGTTACAGTGATCTCGCTCAATACCGGACCAATATCAGAGATTGTTGTTCCCATCAGTCACTTAGACACAAAAAATTAGGAAAAATAGGGTCCAGGTTGAAATAAAAACATAGTTACCCTATAATGTACACAGACTTATTTTTTCCAAGGACAGCTTACCGAACTCTCTTCATGGGCTTCCAGTAATCTTGACTGACTGTCATACAGGAGCGGTGCTGCCTCGGTGCTATGGATAGGTCTGCTGCTCCCTGGTCAATCCCTGATTTAAACTGGTTTCTGGAGCTGAGAATCATGTTTCATCAGTTTCAGAAACTCTCACCTTCCACAAAAACTCCCAGCTCACCCACAGCTATACTACTCTTCTATTGACAGTACCCTGCTTGGTTCACACTGCATGGTGAAGTATATCACAAATACATTGAATCTGTAGAAGGAAAACAAAAATCTGTACCTTTCAATTATTTGATATAGTTCTCTCCTACCTACTGGGATAAACGGGCAAAAAGAAGCGACCAAATTGGACTGGTTTGAATGCCCGACCAACGTTGATATGATTATAGATTCCTAACTATATCCTGTACTCATTATGGTCTTGGATAAAGAGAAGAGTTGGATGTGAACGGAAAATAAATTGCTCGGCTGCTCGCCTTCTCCTCATGGTGTGACAATGGGCATGCTTTAATCATTCTATTTTCTGGGTGTTTTTATTTTTAGTTATGCTCTGAATTGTATATAATAGAATCATTTCCCATGAAGACATTTTTATTTTTTATCTTGCCAAGCAAAGTGTAGATTTCAAGTCTTTAATCTTCTGTTCCTATAGAGAGGTGAAGTTCATCCCCTTCCAGTTGATCTTATTTCGTAAAAAAGTCTGCCCGGTAGTGGAGATGGGGAGAGGCAAAAATATTTTTGATCCTGTTTGAATTGAGCCAATGAATAATGAAATTACAGATATGTTTGTCAGTTTAATAGATGATTAATCAGGTGAAGAAAGTGTCAGTTTGTGGTAAAACTGTTGAAGTATCAGACCGTGAGAATGTGTTATTAAAAAGACTCGTCAGCCCAAAGTGTCTGAGTGACGTCTCTCTGAAGCTACGATGTCTGTGTGTTTGGTACCAGGATGTAACGTTACTCACAAATTATTTCTCTTCCCGGCTGATAAAAAGACACTTGACAAAATATCAGGTAAGATAACATTACATGTGTTGGGGAACAGAGCTAAGCTAGCTAGCTAGCGAGCGAGGTGATGTGTATTGTGTAGTGAGAGTAGTTCACCGAGCGGTTTCACACTAAACTAAGTGGTACTACGACAAAACCTACGACAAACTGAGTCTTTCTTCACTCACTAAATCATCTTTTAAACTGACAAACATCAGATGTGTAATTCATGGCTAAATTCAAATGGGATCAAAACATTATTTTTCTCTCCCCGTTCACTACTGGACACACGGTGGTCCCATGGTGGTGCCACGGAAGGGGAGGGACTTTGCCTCGCTATGTGTCGGCACTATGCCTGTTTTTTGCGCATGAGAAAAACAGGGTTAACCATGAGAGGAAGTTATACCTGCTTGGATTCTGCTGACAGTGCAAAGGTTTGCTGGATGTTGGAGCCCATGTCGTGTTTGTTCGGGGGTTAATGGGCACTGAGCTGTGAAGTAAAGTCTTGGTCATGTGGATGGGTGTCTTGTCATTCTTTTCCCGATTTCCAGTAAACCCAAGGACCCGACAGGATCCACGATTTCTACAATGCCTTGGGTCCAGATCAGATCCATCTCGACTTGGCGTCACTTCTGTGTTAGTCTGGATCAACGGAAATACGTTTCCAGGACAAAGCATGACATCATACATTTTGCAGGATGTCCACTCTCTGTGTGTTTTGCTGCAAAGGCCGATGTATTCTTCTGCGTTAAATTGACAGCATGGCTACGTACGTACATGGAGATACCCACCCTACATCAGACCCTACGCCGTCGCCCACGTGCACCTCTCAAAAAAATGTAACACGTCGCTCGGCCGTGGCTTGGAACAGGGGAGACACTTTTCTTCTCTCACTATGACTCTAGAGTCACTACTCACTCTCACACACACACACACCTATTCTCTTAAAGCGATTGATGCACACACCAATGCACAAGTATAAACAAGTATCAGCTGATTTAAATAGCTCACGCTACTGAATTGTACGGTGGCCGACAGGGGCAAACGCCCTGCAACTTAAGAAAACACAAGCAAATAGACAAAACACAAGCAAATTAAGAAAACAACTTCATTAATTTGACAATACATGTGCAGCATTCAGCAAACGCGCTGCAAATAAAAAAATGATGCAAAAAGAAAAGCACACAAACCCTGAAAAAAGAAGTGATGCAAAAAGAAAAACAACTTCATTAATTTGACAACACGTGCAGCATTCAGCAAACGCACTGCAAATACACACAACACAACCAAATACACAAACGCGCTGCGAAAAAAAAACGATACAAAAAGAAAAGCACACAAACCCCGAAAATAAATGCAACAAAAAAACGCAGCAGATCCAGATTACACAACGGAATTCTCCAGACCTCTAGAGGGAGCAGCTAGTGGAACAGCTGGATTTAAGACCCCACGGGGGGAGAGAGCTCTGCCTTTTATTAGAGTCGGGTATGGCTGCATAGTAAAAAGAGAACTCCCGTCTCATGCCCTCCCGTTCTTAGACTGTATATTAAATTCATATTATTATTATTAATACTTATATATTATTAATATGCAGTCTATGCTCCCGTCTCATGCCTTCCCGGCTGGTGCTGTCCCCGAGCTTCGACTTTTCAAAACAAAAGCTCGCGTTTGTACTTTGGTGTGTTGGATGTTTGTGAACTAAACAGTACGGCAATCATGCTAATGAATATAATAACTTTTTCAGCAGATGTCTTAGTTACAACACGTTGGAGTTAGCAAAGCAGTTTAGTGTTTATATGTGCGAGTGAGATTTATTCAGTTTGATAAATCCCACGGTAATTCGGCTGGTTTACTAAACAGGGAGGGACTAGAAATCCTCTGTTTTGTTTTTTTGTATTTCAAGAGCAAATTGCTCCACAATATGAATACAGATTGATCACTTACTTTGTTGGTAACCGTTGTTGTATAATCACAATATTACACTTGAGGAGGCCTACACTTCAGTAATTGTAAATGTAATATGGCTTAAACAAACGTCAACATTAAACGCTGATGCAGTTTGGGGTCTAAAATCCAGCTGTTCCACTAGCTGCTCCCTCTAGAGGTCTGGAGAACTTCCGTTGTGTAATCTGGATCTGCTGCGTTTTTTTGTGGCATTTGTTTTCGGGGTTTGTGTGCTTTTCTTTTTGCATCGTTTTTTATTCGCAGCGCGTTTGTGTATTTGGTTGAGTTGTGTGTAGTTGCAGTGTGTTTATGTATTTGGTTGAGTTGTGTATTTGCAGTGTGTTTATGTATTTGGTTGTGTTGTGTGTATTTGCAGTGTGTTTATGTATTTGGTTGTGTTGTGTGTATTTGCAGTGTGTTTGCTGAATGCTGCACATGTGTTGTCAAATTAATGAAGTGGTTTTCTTAATTTGCTTGTGTTTTCTTAAGTTGCAGTCGGCCACCGTAGTATTGAGTCAACAGTTAACTTCCTTTAATATTCTATGTGGCGTTTTCTTCTGCGGGGTACAAATGTTCCACCAAAACAAGTTCCTTCCTGAGACTATTTAGCAGAGCCACCGTGGCTGCGTTCGGAGCTTAGCGTCGCCCAAGACCATTGGGATTGGTTTAAAGACATGCAAAGAAACCAGAGAGCAGGGGGAATGAGAGGGGGGAACACCAGAGCAGGGGGAATGAGAGGAGAAAAACACCAGAGCAGGGGGAACGAGAGGGGGAAACGCCAGAGCACGGGGAACGAGAGGGGGGAACACCAGAGCAGGGGGAATGAGAGGGGGAAACACCAGAGCAGGGGGAATGAGAGGGGGAAATGCCAGAGAAGGGGGAATGAGAGGGGGAACACCAGAGCAGGGGGAATGAGAGGGGGAAATGCCAGAGAAGGGGGAATGAGAGGGGGAACACCAGAGCAGGGGGAATGAGAGGGGGAAATGCCAGAGAAGGGGGAATGAGAGGGGGAAACACCAGAGAAGGGGGAATGAGAGGGGGAAATGCCAGAGAAGGGGGAATGAGAGGGGGGACACCAGAGCAGGGGGAATGAGAGGGGGAAATGTAGCAGAAGATGTTACACCAAAATGTGGCAATTTAAATGCAGCTTTAGTTGTTTTGTGTGAAATAAATGAACCATGAACAGTGTAAATATTCTTTATGTGCTTCTACACAGTCCTACAAGACAGAAATACAAAAATATATCACTGGATAAACATCCGATTTAGACACGTGAGATAATGCCAAGTATAAAACTGGATACAATCTGATACAAAATCTGATACAAAATGATAGAATCTGGTTCCCTTTGTATGGATCTGTGCGTTCATGGCAGCGCAGGGACAAACGTTGGATTCTCAATGTTGGTCTGGTCGTCGTTCTCAGCGAAGTCTTCGGGGTCCAGATCGGCCTCGAACATCCGTTGCAGCAGAGCGTCCACCGTCCGATATCCTGACGGGAAAACAAGCAGCACAATCATCAAATCTGATAATCCATTTAATCAGTCCCTCCAGGATTTCGCGATCGTGCCAATTCACGCGAATTCAACCAATCACCACAAATTTGGTGCGACTCGCAATTTTGACCAATCACCGCAACTTTTTCGCACATTTGACCAATAACCTGAAGTTTCCCGCGACTTCAACCAATCACAGCAGTCCCACGTGCACACACACACACACACAGAGCCAATGACCAATCGGGAGTGAGAACGGGTTGATCATTTCCTTGTTTTTGATATGAAGACGAGACGTGTGTGGGACTCATTTACCAACAAAACGTAGCGAAAGACCGTCAAAACATTTCAGACCGTCCGATACATTTTAACATCAATGTAGACTTTAACGATTTAAAAGTCGCTGAAGTTGCTGCCGTTTCCATCCTGGCTGTTGGCTCTCTGCAGCGGGCGGGCCTACTGCTCCGTACCCCCCGCGACTGACGCTTGCACACACACACACACACACACACACACACACACACACACACACACACACACACGGTGGATGCAGGAGAAAAAGGAGATGAGACGACACAATAACCTAAATTGAGGACAGCTACGCTCGTTATTGTAAGTGCAATGATAAGTTAAAGTCAATAAGTACTTTATCAAACCGTATGAATGTGTGTCCCAGCCCAGGTTAGTGTGTGTGTGTGTGTGTGTGTGTGTGTGTGTGTGTGTGTGTGTGTCCCAGCCCAGGCCAGCATAGGAAAATAACTAACAATGTAAAAATCATCAAGCCACTGACAGATATGTTCAAATTTGATTGATTCAATAAATTATTATTTTTGTTTTAAATCCACCAGCCATTTTCATATTATACCAACATTTACAGCATCCTGAGCCTTTTTGGTAAGGTTACTAGGAAAACGCAGCCCAGAGTAATTTTATTCTCCCCGAAACAAGTTTCCTTTTTATTTTTAAAGAACTATACAAAAAAATAAAAATAAAAAATCGCAACTTTTTGGAACTTTCACTGTCTCTCGCAACTTCATTGCAACAAACATACAAAAAAGACATCGCAACTTTTATCGCAATTTTTTACAAAAGCTCCCGCAAAACCAGGCATTTGTTACGCAACAATCTCAAAAAAAGGCCGCAAAATCCTGGAGGGACTGTTTAATTATTATTATTATGATAATACTGCGATCAGCGGAGCACTCATCATTTCAGGCTCTATTCAGACACAAATTCAGGAATACAAAAGATATTTAAGTTAGTTTGAAAGTGGACATATTATGCTTTGCCGTATTTTCTGTCATATCTACAATGTTATAATGTTGGATTTTAATGTTAAAGTTTACATTGATATAATGAGGTAAACGTATTTAAGAAAAATCCCTGTGAGCTAAAACGTTCAGATTTACAACTATTCTGAACGCTCCGGTTTCAACAGTTTTTTCTACTCTCGGCTAAGTGTTACGCAACTCTAAGCCGGCCTTCTCTGATTGGTCATCTGCTCCAAGTAGGCAGGACTGGAGTGGTTTTTTAAGCCACGGCGGTGTTAACATTGTTCCATGTAACTACGTGCTAATGGCAGTAAATAATATCACCTTGGCTGCTAGTGTTGTTAAATTCTCCTCAATTCCGAGTCACATTACTCCTGAAACATTTTCTGTTAGTAGTATTTGGTTTAAAAGGCTTTATCTGTGAATTTTAACTGTAGAAAGTGCTGCTATATTCTATTAGTGTCCACTGCTAACTATAGTAGCTACATGCTAACGGCAGCCATCTTGGCTGCCAATGTTGTTAAATTCTCCCCAATTCTGGGTCGCATTTCTGCTGAAACATGTCCGACTCGGTAGTGTTTGGTTCAGAAGCCTTTATCTGCTATTTTTGATGGTGGAAAGTGCTGCTTAAAGACAGAAGTCTTAGCTTTCTGCTGCAGAATAAACATTCTAGCTGTTCTGGTTTTTATTTTAGATCCATTTTAACAGGATCATGTTAACAATGATCTCCTTTAAAATCCTGCCGTCTTTTCTCAAACTTGTAAGGAGTATTTCTACACTGCGGTGTTGCTACTTTTACTTTGAGTATACACTACTGTTGTAGGTTGTTATCAATCTGAACTATCCTTTAATCGGGGTACTAAGACGTATTTTTAGCTCCTTGCAGGTGACGTAGATCTGACACCAAGTTAACAAAGTAAAAGCATGGATCCAGCGGTGGAATTAACTGAGTACATTTACTCCAGTACTGTACTTAAGTCCAAATGTTGAGGTACTTGTTCTTTACTTGAGTCTTTTCTTTTCATGCCACTTTCTACTTCTACTCCACTGCATTTCAGAGAGAAATATTGTACTTTTTACTCCACTACATTCATCTGTTACAGCTTTAGTTACTAGTTACTTTAGTTACTCTGCTACATTCATCTGTTACAGCTTTAGTTACTAGTTACTTTTTACTCCACTACATTCATCTGTTACAGCTTTAGTTACTAGTTACTTTAGTTACTCTGCTACATTCATCTGTTACAGCTTTAGTTACTAGTTACTTTAGTTACTTCGCTACATTCATCTGTTCCAGCTTTAGTTACTAGTTACTTTAGTTACTCCACTACATTCATCTGTTCCAGCTTTAGTTACTAGTTACTTTAGTTACTCCACTACATTAATCTGTTCCAGCTTTAGTTACTAGTTACTTTAGTTACTCCACTACATTAATCTGTTCCAGCTTTAGTTACTAGTTACTTTAGTTACTCCACTACATTCATCTGTTACAGCTTTAGTTACTAGTTACTTTAGTTACTCCACTACATTCATCTGTTCCAGCTTTAGTTACTACTTACTTTAGTTACTAGTTACTTTAGTTACTCCTCTACATTCATCTGTTCCAGCTTTAGTTACTAGTTACTTTAGTTACTAGTTACTTTACACATTAAGATTCCTGCACACAGAACACATGCAGTTTATAAATCTGATGTTTTATTCTAAAGTAAACTAGCCAACAATATAAGGTCTACAAGTCAGCTGAGATGATCAGACCATTAAACACACAACTGTTTGGATCCTTTACACTTTCTACAATGTTTTAATACTTTAACTATATTTTCCTGATGATACTTAGACTTTTACTGAATTAACTTTTCAATGCAGGACTTTAACTTGTAACAGAGTATTTTAACAGTATGGAAACGATTTGAATACTTCTTCCACCGCTGGTGACTTGCTGCCTGCAGGACTGTTTTCTTACTTTTTGAAGCGATTTTAAACATCAGGGTGGGTTTGGTGTTCCCCGATTGGCCGGTTTCCAGGTCGTTGTCCATGGTTTCCATGGCGTTCACCAAATTATCCTCCAATTTCTCCCTGGTGGACAAATCAACACGGACCATCATCAAAACACACAAACAACGGAGTGTCATCAACAAAGAAATGAGCCGGTTATATATTTTGAGTCACAAAAGTTTATTTGAAATAAATAAATACAAGCTACATTTCTTTAAATGAATACTTCATTTTATGGGTAATACATACGTATATATAATCCCAGCCGTCCAGGATACTGTGAGCCCTCACGGTAATCCGGACACCGTGTCTACTAACAGTTTTTTTCCAAGATTGATCCCGAATTATTTGCCCAAAATGTGTCAAACGTTAGCATGTGTGTAAAACCCGCCCCCAGAGACAGATAAACCAATCAGGCTTATCTTTCTACGCATTAATATTTTAGAGACTTCTTTGGGCTGCCCTCTCCCTTCCCTGGATGATCTTTAAAGTTCCTACTGCCTCAAAAAAGTCCAGAGCTTAATTAACGATCCATCTCAGAGGACTCAGAAACAGTTTTTATCCAAGAGCCATAATTGAACTATACACTACTTTAGTTTTGAGTTTTAAGGATGTTTTGTGCACTGAATGTCTTCTTTGTGTGGACGTATGCCTGGGTTTTGTGTTTTAACAAATAACCTAGCTCTTTATATATAGAGAAATAATATTATATTCTTACAGTGCTGTGTTTGTCAGAAATGTCTGGAATACAGTGAGTCTACGTTACAGCCCTTTAAATCATCAGTAAAATCTAATGTTTGTATAGTCGTGCGTTCAGATGCTCTGGCATCTGAGAATTGGGAAACGGATTGTAAAATTTGGAAACACTCAGCAGTGATGTGAAGTTCATTGTTGAGCATTTGTTACGGTCCTTTAAATCCTGAGTTAAATATGTTTGTGTAACTTTAAATCATAAGTATAATGTAATGTGTGTGTGACTCACTGTGCCACAGCCAGCTCCAGCTCCTCGATTTTCCTCTCCAGAGACGTTTGCAGGTCACTCTTTTCCACCGAGTACTCTACGAAGAACGCCTCCAGCACGAACGCCACGAAGATGCTAAAAAACAGGAAGTCATTTTTGTGTTACGCCGTCATTTGTCGTGACGTGTTAGCAGACAACCATCACTGCACAACTTTGACACTGTTGAAAAGTTAAACCAGTTGTGCAGCCTCTGTCTAAAACCTCTCTCTAATTTACACACCGTACGTTCCGACAAAATCAAACATGTTTAATATTATCCTAAGTTTGAAATAGTAGTACGATCTTCTGCTTTGTGACTAAAAACTCAGATACTATGACAGATGGTCTTTAGATGTGAGACGGTGTGAGATGTTTCAGAGTCTGCTGGCGTTAGCGTCTTACTTGATGATGACGATGACGACCACGATGTGGAACAGAATGAAGAAAAGCCGGGCGGACGCGTGGGTGACGGTGGCGAAGCCGCTGCTGAGCAGTGGAGTCCCGTTAAGGAATCACAGAGTTTCACTTCGGAATCAATTTTTTTTCTCTCTAGGTATTACAAGGATATTGTACCACTGGCAAAATATTGAATTTCTTTTCTGGCAAAATTAATATTTTTTAAATGTTATCAAAATATTTGACTTTTTTTTCAAAATATTTAACTTTTTTTCTCAAAATATTAAACCAATAAGATTCTGACAGTGAGGCATTCAGTGAGGCGTTTAGCACTGAGGTAAAGAACGTTATAAAAAGCGACAACATTTTTTTTTAAAAGCTGCAAAATTGTGGAAGAAAGACAAAAACGGCACAAATAAACCTACGGTAAAATACACAAAAATATAATTTAGCTGTCAGGAGCAGCGTTAAGATAAAGGATATCGTGCCACTGGCAAAATACTGAACTTTGTTCTCTCTAAATATTGGACTTGTTTCTCTAAATGTAAAAGGATATCGTGCCACTGGTTGACCACGGTGAGCTCCAGCAGCAGGACGAAGGACGACACCACGTTGTTGAAGTTGTTCTTGCAGTAGTTGAGTTGTGCAAAGTCGCTTCCTTTCAGCAGAGGATTTCCACAAAACGCTTTCTCCGGGTCGCTGGAGTCCTCCGCGTAAAACTTCACCTTCCCTTTGAACAGCTCCATCCCCACCATGGCGAAGATGTAGTACACCACCTGAGGACAGACCGGTCAGACAGCGCCGCCAACAGGAGACTCTCGCAACGCAACAACATGGACGACTGTTAGGCTTTTTGGGGTAAAAGCAGCTTCAGTTTTCAAAACCGCAGTTGCAGGACCCCCTTTTTATTTCATGATCAGGTAAAATAAAAGTGGAATTATATGCTTTAGCCTTTGTCACTAGACCTCAACAGGATATTTAAAAGTTTGGAGAGCAAGACACAAGGAGGACTCATGGGGCAGATAGAAGTGTACTATATATATATATATATATATATATATATATATATATATATATATATATATATATATATATATATATATATATATATATATATATATATATATATATATATATATATATATATATATATACACACACACACACTACTGAAACACTCTCATACACACTACATGTATGTGTGTGAGGTTTCAGTATTAGTATGCAAGTGTATATTTTCTCAGTAGTGTATATGAGAGCGTTTCACTTGTATGTGTGTGAGGTAATTGGGAATAATGGCCCTGTTGGCACCTCATATATATTGTATAAAGACCTTCATTCTCGCATCTCAAACAACTTGGACTACTTATAGAGTTTTGGGTGGAATTTAAAACACTTTTAGACAATTGACAAGTCTGCTACTTACAATAATCAGCTGTCCAAATGTGAGAATGGCCGGTCCGATCCGGATCAGAGTGTTGATGATTGTACGAAACCTAACAGGGAACAGGAGACGGAGTGGTGATCCATACAGTAACTCAGACTGCTGACTGCCTGTTGACTTGTCTTAGTTTCTTTGCTTGCTGTCTTTATCTGATGTGTTGTGTCTGTTACTTGTTGTTGTGCATTGTGCCTGTCTGAGTATGTTGCTTTTAGTCTTTGTATGTTGCTTTTACATGCTGACTGTAATAATTCATTTTTATTACATTTCATGTTGTTGGGTTGCCATTCTAAAAGTGGCCAGGGACAACAGATGCAAATTAGCCTGCTGAGCTAACTCTGGCTCATTTACAGTTACTTTGCTTTTGATTAATGAGCGTTGTCTCTGTCAAATACACATATAAATGAAATGAAATAACAAGGTGTCCTTCTGTCTAAAAGTAATGCAGAACATTTCCTCTATCTCATCTGAGTCTACCCCATAATTGCAACGGTTTACTGCAGGTTTTTATATAATACCTCAGTGAAACGTGCAGTTAGAGATCCGTTTCCTGCACATTACTTGATAAAATGTGGGTGAAATGTGCAGTTAGAGATCAAACCTTTTGATGCTGTCCACCACACGGATCAGCCGAAGAACTCGCAGGATGAAGACGATGTCCAGGATCTGACGGCTGGTGTAATTTCCCGCTACAACAGACAGAAAGACATATCTTTACCGTCCCAGAAGGGAAATCTGTTCCCACATGCTCATGTATCACATGAAAAACACTTATACAGTTAGTCTCATATGTCCAGCTCTATCTCTTCAGCGCTGAGGAGGATGGTCTGGCTACACCACAGATACAAACCAATCCCAACGGTCTTGGGCGACGCTAAACTCCGGACGCAGCGACGGTGCCTCTGCTATATAGTCTCAGGAAGGAACTTGTTTTGGTGGAACATTTAACCCCCCGCCAATGGCGGATCTAGAAAATTTTACATGGGTTGGCAAAGGGGTAGCGAGAGATCTTGGCAGGGGAAGACGGTACATGGGAACCCCCATATGTAAACGCACTGCTATGCCCTACTATGCCCCGCAACACCCTGCTACGCCCTGCACTGCTACAACTATTATTTCTAGTCATAGTTCCATTATCTTTGTTGTTACTATAATTGCCACCGTTCATCATACCTGTAATATAATTATTATTAATCATAATTCTCTATATCTGTATCTGTGTCCCAACCGGCAGTGGCAGATGTCTGTCCACCAAGAGCCTGGGTCTGTCTGAGGTTTCTGCCCAAAAGGAAGTTTTTCCTCGCCACTGTTGCACCAAATGCTTCCTCTTGGGGGAATTGTTGGGTCTTTGTAAATTATAGAGTGTGGTCTAGACCTACTCTATCTGTAAAGTGTCCTGAGAAGAGTGAACTCTTGTTACGATTTGATACTATGAATAAAACTGAATTTAGCTGAAATTGAATTAAATGGCTGGATCATATTTACGGATACAGACAAATGGAAACGGAAACAGACAGAGAGCGGAGGGAAATGTACTTCCGTGGATCCAGTCTACATATTTAATGCTACAAAAAAATGGGTTGAAACGTGTTCATTGACCAGGCTCGTGTTTTTGGTCCGTTTGCAACCAATGAACTGATGTTTAGAGCCATCACAATGTGGAATAGCTTGCCTATCATAACTATCATAATGGAGGCACTCAGTGAGGCCAGTTTTAAAAGACTACTTAGAAAACACTTCAGAAATCACTAAACATGATTTCATCCAACTATGATGGACTAGAATTGTCAGAATGGGATGTTATTCTATTTAACAGAAATTTACGAAACATCACACAGCGGTATTCTTTTACTTGCACAACGTAGGGCCCTATTTTAATAATCTAAGCGCATGGCGTGAAGTGCCTGGCGCAAATGCATTTAGGGCGTGTCCAAATACACTTTTGTAAATTTGATGGGGGAAAAAAGGGTCCAGGCGCATGGTTCTAAAGGGTTGTTCTTAGTGTCTTCATTAATCAGAGGTGTGTTTTGGGCGTAACATGCAATCAACCAATCAGAGATCATCTCCCATTCTTTTTAAAAGCCAGGCACGTTTGGACCTTGGAGCATTGCCATTATGGAGGATTTGCACTGTAATATTTTTATTTTTAATCTTCTGCAGGTGTGTGTGCTGCTGTGCGTCCCTGTGTGTGTAACAAGCATAGTGTGCACGTGCTGTGCACGAGCCTAGGAGCATTTTACTAATGCTCTGTTAAAATAACAATGAAATGCTGCGTTATTGACTTTAGACCAGGTTTTTGTTGGTCAATGGCGCAATCACCTTCCGCTGCCTCAAGATAGCAATACTCCCAGAATGCACCTGAACACACCTCCCTGTAATACCAACACGCCCAGAATGCACCTGAACACACCTCCCTGTAATACCAACACGCCCAGAATGCACCTGAACACACCTCCCTGTAAGACCAGCACGCCCAGAATGCACCTGAACACACCTCCCTGTAATACCACCACGCCCAGAATGCACCTGAACACACCTCCCTGTAATACCAACACGCCCATGGGCGCACAGATGGGTGCAGGTAGATTTGCTATTTAAACGACGCGGGCGCTGGACGGGAAATTGACAACTGCGTCAGTCTAAGACTATCAAAGACCGTTGCGTCAGGCTTTCCGCTGCGCCGGGTGCAAGATAGGAGCCTACATCATTTTTTAAATGTATGTAAAATTGTATGTTGTACATTGTTAGCAGCTAACGGGTATCTGAATAAAAGACTAAAGAATAACGTGAGCGCCATAAACTCTCGCAGATGTAACGGAGAGAAACTGACGCCAGAGAATGGACGCTGGTTTGATAAACAACTTCACTAATTAATTGATCATAACTGTATTTTACTGTCGATCAATCAATCAACTAATTGTTTCAGCACTGCATTGAACCTTTGTGATTCTGTGAGTCGGTATTTCACACGTTCAAAACGGAAAGGAAACAAACTTACTTGACATGACGGCAGAGTTGATGATGGTGGCGATGAGAGCCGAGACGACGATGACGGTGTCGAACCTGAAAACACAAACAAAGTCGCCTGGATTCAACTTTATGCAAATGAGGAGCGGGAAACTCAGCGCCCCGCTTCTCCAAAGTCCCCGTGACCCTCCCAGAATGCATTGCAATGCTGCTCACATCAGCCTGTTCTCATGAACCATTCCTTCAAAAAGCTACAAAAAGTTAAGCACTGTTATTCACAACAGTGAACTTTTAGTGGACGCTAACTGACGCTGAACATTTGTCCTGCTGGATTACATTACAGCCCGGTTCACAGCTGCTGTTACAGCGTTCTGGCTCAATACTGGACCAGTTTCAAAGATTGTTGTTCCCAGTCACTAAGAGACAAAAACATAGGAAAAAAGGGTCCATGTTGAAAAAAAACCCTTAAAGGAACACACCGACTCATTGGGACTTTAGCTTATTCATCGTATCCCCCAGAGTTAGATAAGTCCATACATACCCTTCTCATCTCCGTGCGTGTCCTATCTCTGTCTGACGCCCCCACCACTAGCCTAGCTTAGCACAGATCCTGGAGGTAACCGGCTCCATCTAGCCTAGCTTAGCACAGATCCTGGAGGTAACTGGCTCCATCTAGCCTAGCTTAGCACAGATCCTGGAGGTAACTGGCTCCATCTAGCCTAGCTTAGCACAGATCCTGGAGGTAACTGGCTCCATCTAGCCTAGCTTAGCACAGATCCTGGAGGTAACTGGCTCCATCTAGCCTAGCTTAGCACAGATCCTGGAGGTAACTGGCTCCATCTAGCCTAGCTTAGCACAGATCCTGGAGGTAACTGGCTCCATCTAGCCTAGCTTAGCACAGATCCTGGAGGTAACCGGCTCCATCTAGCCTAGCTTAGCACAGATCCTGGAGGTAACTGGCTCCATCTAGCCTAGCTTAGCACAGATCCTGGAGGTAACTGGCTCCATCTAGCCTAACAGCACAGATCCTGGAGGTAACTGGCTCCATCTAGCCTAACAGCACAGATCCTGGAGGTAACTGGCTCCATCTAGCCTAGCTTAGCACAGATCCTGGAGGTAACTGGCTCCATCTAGCCTAGCTTAGCACAGATCCTGGAGGTAACTGGCTCCATCTAGCCTAGCTTAGCACAGATCCTGGAGGTAACTGGCTCCATCTAGCCTAGCTTAGCACAGATCCTGGAGGTAACTGGCTCCATCTAGCCTAGCTTAGCACAGATCCTGGAGGTAACTGGCTCCATCTAGCCTAGCTTAGCACAGATCCTGGAGGTAACTGGCTCCATCTAGCCTAGCTTAGCACAGATCCTGGAGGTAACTGGCTCCATCTAGCCTAGCTTAGCACAGATCCTGGAGGTAACTGGCTCCATCTAGCCTAGCTTAGCACAGATCCTGGAGGTAACTGGCTCCATCTAGCCTAGCTTAGCACAGATCCTGGAGGTAACTGGCTCCATCTAGCCTAGCTTAGCACAGATCCTGGAGGTAACTGGCTCCATCTAGCCTAGCTTAGCACAGATCCTGGAGGTAACTGGCTCCATCTAGCCTACTGCTCCCAATAAGTAACAAAATAACGCCAACATGTTCCTATTTACATGTTGTGATTTGTAGAGTCACAGCATGTACAAGTAACAAGGTCACATGACACACAGCCATCTTCTAACTGTATACAAACTGGGAACTATATTCTCAGAAGGTGAAGCACTGCTACTTCTGCTACTTGGGCGGAGTGATTTGCTCGCAGCACCTGAGAAGCCCCGTGGCGAGGAGCAGAGAGTAACAACAGTGCTTTTCAGGCGTTGCGCTAATCACTCCGCCCAAGTAGCAGTGCAGACAAAGTCCCAATAATTTGGCGTGTTCCTTTAAAGTGCTTTGTGGTCCTTCTGTAAGTAATTTTGGGCTACAATGGTTCTGGAGAAAGCTTCAAGCAGCGATACCACAGGCCAAGCAATCAGCCCGTTCCAAACAGGCGCTGCTCTAGTGATAAAAAAAGCCGCCTGAAGCGTCGGTAAGCTGGTCCAAGCGCTTACAAAAGCAGCAGATGACGAAAATGAAACGTGTGTCACATACCTCGTGCTTATTATCTGGCCCGTAGATAGGCTGTGTGAGATGGACGTAACACAGCTCTTTGATATTAGATTTTTGGAAATGATTGCATTGTTAGTTTTATCAGTAAATGTTTCCTCTCATATCGGAGGACATTCTGCAAAACACCAAGTTTCAAACACAAACAGTTTCAAACAACTGAAATATACTGTATATTATTTTGTACGAAGTCATACACATCGATCAGTGTTTCCCAAAGTCCCAAGATGATGTCCTTGAATGTCTTGTTTTGTCCACAACTCAAAAATATTCAGTTTACTGTCACAGAGGAGAGAAGAAACTAGAAAATATTCACATTTAACAAGCTGACGTCAGAGCATTTGTACAGTTTTTTCATAAAAAAATGACTCAAACCGATCAAAATAGTTGCCGATTAATGTAATAGCTGACAACTAATCCATTAATCTTTGCAGCTTGTCTGAATCCAGAATCCTTTGCAATACAACACTACTAAACTCCTGTATCAGACACTCTTGTATGTACTGTATAATTGTATCAGACAGCAACAGTAAAGGTCCTTCCACACTGACTTTTCGTATGTGTTTTTTTTTGTGTCTTCGCCCGTAGCCAGGGTGCGCCTTCTCTCGCGTGGGCGGGGTGCGCCTTCTCTCGCGTGGGCAGGGTGTGTCCTCTCGCGTTTGGCACTGCGGCTAACGTTACCTAAAGGAGTTGCACTTCCCTCGCTCTCTGTCTCCATCACTTTCGCTCTCCTTTTCTGTCTGCATTCTCTCATCTTCCCCCCTTCCATTCCCCTCTTGAATATTACCATTTCACCCAGCCGAGTTATGAAATGATACATGTTGCACTCTGCAAGCGTCTTTCTGCATTTCTGGATTCTCCTTGTCAAAACACCTCACAATGTGAAAAGAAAATGGAACTCATTCTGGACTTTTTCAGTGTATGAACATGATTGGCAAAACGTGAGGTCATATTGGTTATTCAACGTGAAACGACGATCATTTCGGACTCAGTGTTAGGACGGTGTGCATGCTCACCAGTTCCAGAAGCTGTGTCGGGAGAAGAATGCTCGGGGCTCGAACACGTAGAGCTTCAGCAGGATCTCCAGCAGGTACAGAGCCAGGAAAGCCCACTCCGAGTTAGCGATCAGCGGATTCTCCTCGTCCAGACCGATGAACACGGCGTTCACCAGGATGATCAGGTCGTACACGATCATAAAGGCCCTGAGACACAAAACACACACACACACACACACACACACACACACAGTTTGTGAGAATTTATGACAACAGAGATAAACAATTTTGTTGATTTCACATATCTCCGCAATTCAAATAAACTGCCATTTGTCTACCCGGAAGTGAGTGTCTGTGTGTGAGTGTGTGTGCGTGTGTGTCTGTCTGTCTGTCTGTCTGTCTCACCGGTGTTGGACCAATCGGCAGAGGAGGCGGCTGGGGGCTGACAGGTAGAGGGCGGGGCACAGACTGTGGAGTGGGTGTGGCCTCGACTTGAGCGTGATCACCTCGATGTTCAGCAGGTCGGCCATCTGGACAAACGCCACCTTCCCTGAGATTAAAAAAAAATAATCATGTAAATGTTATTACAGCTTCCTTCTAATTATTCTTTCTGTACAGTAAGAGAGGGAGGCATTGTGCACTGCTGTGTCTTTTCGGATGCTGCCACTAGAGTGCAGCATGTTATTATGCATGTAGCTTACACTGTGATCCAGGGTCAGGCTCGGCCAGCGCTGGAAGGTAACTGAGTACATTTACTGTACAAGTACTGTACTTGAGTCCAAATGTTGAGGTACTTGTATTTTACTTGAATTTTTTCTTTTCATGCCACTTTCTACTTCTACTCTGCTACATTTCAGAGAGAAATATTGTACTTTTTACTCCACTACATTCATCTGTTACAGCTTTAGTTACTAGTTACTTTACACATTAAGATTAAGGATTTTTCGGAAGCTTTCCAGATGCTGGTATCCAAATCCAAATCTCCAACATCTCTTAGGTGACGTCCTGTTGCCTTCTTTAACCCCCCTTTCTTTCCATTTTATTTCTATGGTAAATATACTAGTACTGGAGTACTTGGACACACTTGAACACATTAGATAACTGGATATAAAGTGTGTTAAAAGAAAATGAAAAGCAGAAGTATTAATGTGGAACAGACGAGGTCTGGCTGAATGTGGTTTCAGTTTGTTCCTCTGAAAGAAGGTGAACTGGATGATGAAGCAGTTTGACTTAGTCAGATGTGGAAGATGAGCGAACAGATAGTGACTCCGCAGTGAGTGATCGAGCTGTGGTCAGCCTGCTGTGACGCGGCAGAACGGGGCGGTCAGACTGAGGCCGAGCTGTGTCACCTCTCCACTCACTCTAACCCTCTGAACTCTTGTGATAGAAACGATCGGCCAGTGGCTACGGTTGTGTCTGTTGGTTTCTCAACTGTTTGTCATGGATGACCTGCACTTCTTACTGCAAAGAAACACATTGACCTACGGGTACAAATAACCTGACCTAAACCTGAGAGAAGAAAAGGGTAGAAAACAAAACAAACGAGTTTGTGTTTGGTCTGCGCTTGTGAGTATCTGCGTGCCGGCTAGTGTATATGTGGATGCGCATGTGCGTGCATATATTTGCGTGTTTGTGCATGCATGTGTGTGCGCACGTGCATATGTGCATGTGTGTGCTTAATGTGCTTAATATGTGTGTGCCATTTGTGTGTGTGCGTGCGTGTGTGTGTGTGCGTGTGCATGTGTGTGTGTGTGCTCGCACGTGCATATGTGCATGCGTGTGCTTAAAGTGTGTGTGTTTGTATGTGCATGTATGTAAACATCGTGTGTGTGCGCACATGCATATGTGCATGCATGTGGGTAATGTGTGTATGTGTGTGTGTGCGCACATGTGTGTGCTATTTGTGTGTGTGCGTCCATGTGTGTGTGTATGTATGTATGTGCATGCGTGCGTGTGTGTGCGTGCGTCCATGTGTGTGTGTGCGTGCAACCCACCGATGCAGCCCTGGTTGTTGTCGTCGGCGACGCTCCACAGCAGCTCCCGGTGGGCGTTCCTGATGTCGGGCTGGACCAATCGGATCAGCTGGTTCCAGTTGTGGTGAGTCACCACGGGCTCGTCGCCCCCCTCCCTCTGCTCCTGCAGCACGCCGAACGCTTGCACCATCTTGTGCCTTTTGGCCCTCACCAGCTGCCGTACCTCCTCCTGGCAAGGGAACTGGTTTTAATACCTTAAACACGACGTTTACAGTGGTGTGAAAAAGTGTTTGCCCCCTTCCTCATTTCCTGTTCCTTTGCATGTTTGTCACACTTAAGTGTTTCGAACATCAAACCAATTTAAACAATAGTCAAGGACAACACAAGTAAACACAAAATGCAATTTGTAAATGAAGGTGTTAATTATTAAAGGTGAAAAAAAATCCAAACCATCATGGCCCTGTGTGAAAAAGTGATTGCCCCCTAAACCTAATAACTGGTTGGGCCACCCTTAGCAGCAACAACTGCAACCAAGCGTTTGCGATAACGTGCAATGAGGCTTTTACAGCGTCCTGGAGGAATTTTGGCCCACTCATCTTTGCAGAATTGTCCTAATTCAGTTACATTAGAGGGTTTTTCGAGCATGAACGGCCTTTTTAAGGTCATACCACAACATCTCAATAGGATTCAGGTCAGGACTTTGGCTAGGCCACTCCAAAGTCTTCATTTAGTTTTTTCTTCAGCCATTCGGTGGTGGACTTGCTGGTGTGTTTAGGATCATTGTCCTGCTGCAGAACCCAAGTTCGTTTCAGCTTGAGTACACGAACAGATGGTCGGACATTCTCCTTCCGGATCTCTTGGTAGACAGCAGAATTCATAGTTCCTTTTATCACGGCAAGTCTTCCAGGTCCTGAAGCAGCAAAACAGCCCCCAGACCATCACACTACCACCACCATATTTTACAGTTGGTATAATGTTCTTTTTATGAAATGCAGTGTTCCTTCTACGCCAGATATACTTGGACACACACCTTCCAAAGAGTTCCACTTTTGTCTCATCGGTCCACAGAATGTTGTCCCAAAAGTCTTGGGGATCATCAAGATGTGTTCTGGAGAAATTGAGACAAGCTTTGATGTTCTTTTTGCTCAGCAGTGGTTTTCTCCTTGGAACTCTGCCATGCAGGCCATTTTTGCCCAGTCTTTTCCTGATGGAGGAGGCATGAACGCTGACCTTAACTGAGGCAAGTGAGGCCTGCAGTTCTTTGGACGTTGTTGTGGGGTCTTTTGTGACCTCTTGGATGAGTCGTCGCTGCGCTCTTGGGGTAATTTTGGGCGGCCGGCCACTCCTGGGAAGGTTCACCACTGTTCCATGTCTTCGCCATTTGTGGATAATGGTTCTCACTGTGGTTCGCTGGATTCCCAAAGCTTTGGAAATGGCTTTATAACCCTTTCCAGACTGATAGATCTCAATTACTTTCTTTCTCAATTGTTCCTGAATTTCTTTGGGTCTCGGCATGATGTGTAGCTTTTAAGGATCTTCTGGTGGACCTTACTGTGTCAAGCAGCTCCTATTTAAGTGATGCCTTGATTGTGAACAGGTGTGGCAATAATCAGGCCTGGGTGTGGCTAGAGAAATTGAACTCAGGTGTGGACAACCACAGTTATAGTATGTTTTAACAAGGGGGGCAATCACTTTTTCACACAGGGCCATGATGGTTTGGATTTTTTTTCACCTTTAATAATTAACACCTTCATTTACAAATTGCATTTTGTGTTTACTTGTGTTGTCCTTGACTATTGTTTAAATTGGTTTGATGTTCCGAAACACTTAAGTGTGACAAACATGCAAAGGAACAGGAAATGAGGAAGGGGGGCAAACACTTTTTTCACACCACTGTACATGTTCCAGACTAAAGACTCTCCGTGGGACTGTCGGGCCGCCGTACCTTCAGATACTTCTTGTAGTTGTTGTAGACGACGGCCAAGAAGACGGACATGAAGATGTAGGTGTTGATGAGGATGTACAGGATGAAGAAGATGGCGAAGACGTAGCTGTTGTTGTACGCCGGCATCCTGAAAACAGAACAGGCAGATAAACAAGTCATGTCTTTTCTGTGGAAGCTACTGACGGTAGACGCATCAATGTATCGATGAACACATAAATATACAAAACTTTCATAACCCTGGACTCTCTGTCTCCATGTTTGTGTGTCTGAGTGTCCGATGGGAACAACAATCTCTGAAACTGGTCCAGTATTAAACCAGAACCAAGCTGTAATGTTACCCTACAGGACTAATGTTCAGCAGCAGTTAGTAACAAGCTGTAATGTTACCCTACAGGACTAATGTTCAGCAGCAGTTAGTAACAAGCTGTAATGTTACCCTACAGGACTAATGTTCAGCAGCAGTTAGTAACAAGCTGTAATGTTACCCTACAGGACTAATGTTCAGCAGCAGTCAGTAACAAGCTGTAATGTTACCATACAGGACTAATGTTCAGCAGCAGTTAGTAACAAGCTGTAATGTTACCCTACAGGACTAATGTTCAGCAGCAGTTAGTAACAAGCTGTAATGTTACCCTACAGGACTAATGTTCAGCAGCAGTCAGCGGACCAGACTCCATGTAAATAATCAGGACTTTTATCATCGTAAAACACACTTCATTCAAAGTGGACAGAAACTAAATAAAACTACCAAAAGCCGTCTTGGTTCATCTTTCCACTGTTCCAACAATCACCACTCTGGTTTGGTTGAAATAAACCCTTAATTCACCAATTTACATGTGGAGATATGCTGGCTCTATACACGGTAAAAGTCCTGATTATTTACATGGAGTCTGGTGGAGATATGGTGGCTCTATACACGCTAAAAGTCCTGATTATTTACATACAAAAAAAAAAAAAAATCAAACTCAGCAGTCTGAAATATTCTGTATTTTATACACCATTATGGGTAAAGATCCAGAGCCCTGTGATCCTACATTTCCCACAATGCAACTCAACAGCATCCTTCATTAGACCCTCCCTGTGTGACACCTCCAGCTTGCAATGCAGGCTTTCTGTTATAAATGTGCAGTCTCCAAGCTTAAACTGAAATCGCCCTGATGACATCATGTTCACATCAAGCTCATTCTCTTTAGACAGCTCTGTTTGCGTCCTCTTCATGACGAGTTAACCAACCTTGCTATGTAAAATCCCCCTTTATTTACAGTGTGTACATGCTGTGCGTGATTGATAACCGAGGCTGAAGGTCTTACATGATGTCGGGGCTGTTGGCCGTGGTGACCAGGACGTACAGGTCGAAGAGGATCTGCAGGTAGTTGGTGAAGTACGGAGATCCGTCGATGGTCTTCAGACCTCTGCACGGGAAAAAACACACAACCTGTCCTTTTCATATTCTGGTTTCCTTTTAGACACACACAGACACACAATCATGGTCTCACCGTTTGCCCAGCAGTTTGAGCGCCATGAGGGAGAAGATGAGGAGGCTGAACATGAAGAGCAGGAAGACGTAGAAGATCTGAGGCAGAGCGTTCCGGATGCTTCTGAACGCTCGGCGGAGCTGAACACAAACAAACACACAGAGAGATAGTTTGTGCTTATCACACACACACACACACACACACACACACACACACACACACACACTCAGGCGCCATCGGCTCACAAAGCCAAACATTTGCAGCAGGGAGTGTAAACAGCTGAGATTACAGAGATAAAATACCACTACGTGTTCATCCTCAGGGTTGGAAGGAACTAGTTACATGTAACTAGTTACGTCATTTCATTACAAAATAAAGGTAACTGTAATCCGTTCGTGATCGGGAAAATATGTGTCATTAAATCCCGGTTACCTTTGAACATGTTCATGGTTCCATTGGGCGTTACATGTGAATATTTTCTGTAAAAAGCTGGGCTCTACTACGTTAAATGATTGAATAATATCAGTTTTGGCACTTTGCATGTTTTCCACGTGCACCATGTCTTCTTTTTCCGTTTCCAGCCACGGCCGTTCAGCAAAGATCGATGCTGTTGGGATGCTTTTGATTGGTTTTAAATGTTAAATGACCTCTCCAGCTGTCTGAGAGCTGCCACTGATACGGATAAAAATGCGTTTCAGTGATGGAAATGTAAAAAAAAAAAAAAAACATTTCATACATAAATCTGAGAAGGTTCAAGGCACTCTTCTTGCAAAGAATTTAAAAAGCCTTTATTAAATATTTTACACAAAATCTTAGC
>NC_135856.1:1325436-1387936 GCF_031162955.1 Sander vitreus | reverse complement strand
CTAGTGATTAAGACCATAAAGTCATTATGAAAATGTTTACTGAGGGTCCTACCAGCAGGATGACGATGATGCAGATGTTTTTGGGATCTTTCCAGAACTTGTCCCGGGGGATGACCTGGGCGTAGTGAACGAGTCGAATGGTGAAGACCAGCAGACAGAGGAGCTCCACCAGCATGGTGGCCTGGAAACACAACACACACAACAACACAACAACAATGATCTTGGGTGGGTGGTGATGGAGCAGTGGATATGACACATGCCTTTGGTGTGGGAGATGTGGGTTTGAGTCCCACTGTGATACATCAACCAATGTGTCCCTGAGCGAGACACTTAACCCTAGTTGCTCCAGAGGCGTGCGACCTCTGACATAAATAGCAATTGTAAGTTGGTTAAAAGGGTCAGCTAAATGTAATCTTCTTTTTTTAGATAGAAAACGGAGCTCGCTACAGCCGCCAATAAAGTACACATAAGGAAAAGAGGAAGTGTGAAACCAGCACAGAGTGAGTGTGTGTGTGTGTGTGTGTGTGTGTGTGTGTGTGTCAGTGGCGGCCATCTTACCCATGTGGGCAGAGGAAAGATGGCCGGATCCTCAAAGAGGGCGAGAGACAGATCCACCAGGATGAAGACGTACAGGAGCACCTTAGGGATCCAGTGGTTGTAGCGCAGATACAGTCTGGAAACACACACAAGCCCGTAAAAACACTAAAATATATATATATATATATTTAGCTACATCAGACATTCCTTAAAACAACTGCTCACTGTAGGTTTTATCAAACTAACAGGAGGAAGGAAATAGTGACTTTGCTCGGGGACTATTTTAAGCGGCAGATCAATCATATTTTTGTGCTCTAATGAGTATTGGCTGCAGCAGGACGGTGTATGAGGGGTTGAGTTAGGACTGCACATAGTTGATTCATGTGTGGATTATGTTCTGGATGGATGGAGGAGTTGTTTGGTCTCTAAAATGTGGATCAGTGTTTCCCCAAAAAGCCCAAGATGACGTCCTTGAATGTCTTGTTTTGTCCACAACTCAAAGATCTTCAGTTTCCTGTCCCAGAGGAGAGAAGAGAAATATCAAATATCAGCAGAGTAATACCGGCAGGAGATTATGAGCGTCTCACCTCACCGCCTGCGGCGACGTGTCAAAGTAGATGTTCCTGTTATACTGAGCGTCCGACACGTAGATGGCAGCCAGGTTAAAATCCTGAAACACACAATATGTTGAGAGAACTTCTACATGAACACATCAGACCAGAGGCTTCAGTAACAGCAGCACCGCCAGCTACAACCTCCATTAAAGGTCCCGTATCATGCTCACTTTACCATATTTGTGGCCTGAATAGGTTCTAATACTGTGCTCTCGGAGTCTCTGCTCCGTCATTGCAGCCGGGGAATGACTGAACAGCACTGTAGCACTGTAAAATGTAGTTTCCCAATCCAAGACTTCTTCTTAACTTGTATATTTTTAAGTATGCTATAATATTATTATATTGTGTTAATAAAAAGTACTGTAAAGTAAAAAAACTTTCACTCCAATTGCAGGAAAATGTGTTTCCCGTTCCTTATGTTTCTCTTCAAATAAGCCTAAATTAGATGCATTACAATACCTAAATACAGACATTAGCATAACAATCATGTGGCAGTTAAGAGTAATCTTGTTTAATCACCAAAGTTTTTGAAGGGGGGCCCCCGAAAACTGTATGCCTTTGGGGGTGGTCACCATGGAAATTAATTGGTCATGTGACAAGGGCTGGGAAAATTGTCAGACCCCAACAAGTGACAGTGCTCTGATCCAATGGAAATCACAATTGTCAGATTGACAGCACCGTAGCCCAATGGAGTGGGGAGGGGGGCTTCTAGTCCCGCCCCTGCTATATAAGTCTGTTGATTGAGCGTTTTGATACTTCCATAGTATTTATATAGTATTTAGTGTATTCAGTATTTATACAGCACCTCAACCTGCTTTATAATCCAAACAGACATGGAAATCTCCCCTTTAAACATTTTGAAGTGTTATATTAGCAGTGGCTTCTAACCTGTCAGGAATTCCCAGTCCCTGTTTAAGAGCTCATTTATGTCCCATAAAAAGGACAAGAGTCCACTGGTTTACTGCTGTCATGTGAACGCAACAGAAGCATCAGTGCTCCACTCTCTCTCTCACCTCTTCGCTTTTCGCAGGATTCCCTCCGTTTGGACTTCCTTTTTCTTTTCCTGCAGACTCATCAGGAATGTCCTCGCTCTTCTCTGGCTCGGACATCTCTCAAACTTCCGACACGACTCGTGCACCCCCCACCCACCCAACAAAAACCTAGACTTTGGAGAAGTGATTGTAACGCTCCGTGAAGAGTTTCCAGACCGTCAGTCGGAACCGGAGTGTTTGTGTCTCTGCAGGACAGAAGTCCAAACTTGTCTTTGCTGTGTTGGTTTGAGTTGTAAACGTCCACATCCCAGGTCTCCTCCCTGCCTGCTGCTGCTGCTCTTTAACGGGACAGCGGGACAAACATCTGGCTGCAGTCTGACTCGGGACTGATCCGAGCGGCTGTTTGTGCGCCTCTAATAAACCTGGACTCGTGCTGCCTTCACTTACCGTAGGAGAAAAAGACTGTGACGTGGAAACTGGCAACAGGCTCATGACTCTGAAAAATAAACTTGGTCATGGAAATAATGTTCAAAACCCAGAGAAGGTGGAATTATTTAAAAATAAATCAGATTTGACTCCCAGGGTTTTTAAAGTTTTTGACAGCAGTGTACCTAAAGAATTGGCTGGTGTTGCTTCTTTTTTATTCAATTTAATCATTTAATACTTTATATTTTGTTGATTTACTGTCTTTATTTCACTTCAATTTAAATAGTATTTCCTGTTTGACGGAAGGAAGCTCGTCTGTTGCAGTCAACATTTGTTTTTTACGGGAGACAGTGAAGGCAGCACGAGGCGTCATATGACTCCCAGCAGCAGGATAACGGAAACGGAGAGGGAGAGGCGTTTAAAGAGCAGAATCACTGACGGAAGTTATTGGTACGTCGACGCGCCGCCATCTTGGTCCGGACAAGCCACGCCTCCCAATGCATGTGTGTCTATGGAGGCAGGGGGTTTATCCACACTTAAAAACATCATTCTCGCTGAATTTCCAACCGATTTCCAAGCGGTTTGCTTTGCTACAAATGCCAGACATGTATCTAGAAAACTTTGTTAAATTAAAAATGCGGGTTTTTAAACAAAAAAGGGGAAATTACGCTGTTTGGATATTTTACACGGGACTCTATGGGGATTGACTTAAGAAACTGCAGTTTAATAACACACCCAGCATAGTTTTCAGCATCTTACTGATATATTACTAATAACTTAAATAAAAACTACTTTACCTGACACAAGCAAGCTTCAACTTAATTCAGTCACTTAACTTTGTGTAAGCTTAAAAGAAGAAGTAACGTTACCTCTTGTGATATTGAATATAATATGTTCGTAACAGTAAAATATTGTAAAACCCCATTTTTATCTGTGAAATGTTATTCCATGTTGCTTAGATTGGCATTTCTTTATATTTCAGGACAATGTTTCTTTCTCTTCATCACTGAATCAAAAACGTTCAACTTAATACATTCATTCTAATCAGAATAAAAGTGATTTAACAAGCCTTTTTTACAGAATCACAGAAAACATTCATCTCATTTTCACAATCCTCAGATTAAACTCAAACTGTAAATCATTTTTCTTGCTATACAGTGTTTTTAAAAAAAAAAAAAACAGACTTCCGTTTGAGTCAGTAGAGTTGGAAGGACCAAATGTACCATCGGTTTAGGGAAGGTAGTTGGGTCTTTCCAAGTAGCCTGACCCAAATGTCCCAAACTCCCCAAAGGCCAAGTTTCAGTGAAAATCTAAGTTAATGACCTTTCAAAAATGGACCTTAGGACTTAAAACAAATGGCAACCTTTTCAGTATCAAAGACAGTATTCTGTAGAATATCTGACTAGGGCTGGGACGGTTACCACATTACCGCAATACCGCGGTCACGTGACGTCTACCGCGGGTCTGAGCTCGTCACCGTCATCACCGCAAAAAAACATTGGCCTGCGCGTGTGCACGTTGTGTTTAATGACATGGATTCATTGATTCTAATGACATGGATTGTGTCTGATGACATTGTGTCTTACATGGATTCAAGGTGTTCTAAACAAAACTTATCATCAAAAGATGGAGCAAATCCGAACTTTTGCGAGTCGGGGGGAAAGGCAAAGACATTTCTCCGTTCTCAGCTGAGGTAGACACATTAACATTACAGCTGCAGTGTTTACCATTGCACATTAGCCTAGCAGCCAGCAGAGTTTCCTTCTGTTTATAGCTTTATCCAGATAAAACGGCACGGTTGAATTTCAGCCTGCATGCACGTTTGGTAGTGTAAAACAGAGCGGCTTATATTGGTAGGGAGAGCAACAAGTTAGAGAACTGCCGAGTCGCCCTCTCTGCTCTCTGTCTGATCAGCTGCTAGACGGGCTGCACTCGGGGTACAACATATGTTGTAAGGTTTAAGCCGATGTTCTTTCGGGGGTAACACCTTTCACTTTACCGGCAGTATTGACAACAGATAAAGCCACAGTGTCTTGAGAAGCTCTAGCTTGTTGTTTTATTGTTCACTTTTAACTCACTTTACATCATCTTTGCGATCTTTCTCCTCTCTCTTTCCCTCACAGCGGCACTCATACGCTGCTCTCCGTTACCGCTCGCTCTCCTTGCGCGACCACACAGGCACTGACGTCACTCACGTAAGGCACCCTGCCATTTTCGCTCTAACTTACGCTACTCGTAAGGGGGTTGCGGTATAGGCCTATTGCACTACCGCGGGAATTTCTTGCTTTTCAACCGCGGTGGGAAAAAATCCATACCGTCCCAGCCCTATATGTGACCCAATTTTGGTGGTCCTGGGTCCATGCCAAGGATCCCGAAATGGGATGGATATTTGTGTCAGGACACTTGGGAAGACCTAACTTCCCAAGTAGTTGACAAAGACGTGGGTTTATGACATTTGTTTTGTAACATAGCCCCGTTACTTCCATTCCTTACTTAGCCATGTTTTAAACCTGACAAGCAAGAAAAATTAAAGAAATATAACAAAACATAAACACACCGCTGATCAGACTGATATACAGTAACTATCATTGTATTTTAGGGTGGAACTTCCCTTTAACATAAGCATACGCTGTGAACAAACAGCAGAGAGATGATCACTTTATATTTCTGTAAAATGTTTCTTTCTTTTCATTCATAAATCAAAAATGTCACTTTATGAGGTTTTTTAACATTAATATGAGTTCCCCCAGCCTGCCTATGGCCCCCCAGTGGCTAGAAATGGTGATAGGTGTAAACCGAGCCCTGGGTATCCTGCTCTGCCTTTGAGAAAATGAAAGCTCAGATGGGCCAATCAGGAGTCTTCCCTTTATGACGTCATAAGGGGAAAGGTTACCTCCCCTTTCTCTGATTTGCCCGCCCAGAGAATTTGGCCCCCCCATGAGAGAGAGAGAGAGACATCATGGCTTTCAAATGAGCAAAGTGGCAGTTGGTCAAGGCCACACCCCCACCCTCCACCTTGCCCCCCCCCCCCCTCTCTTCTCCTGAATAGCTACAGACACAGAAATGGTCATGGAACATTTATTTATGATACATTATTCATTCACAAAGATAATTGGTGTCCTTAAAGATTGGATTTTTCCTCATTTCTTTTAATTAAGGCATTAAGATCAATTTGCAAAAGATGATTTTTTTATTCCTCTTTTTAGTCAACTTTAGCAGGGGTGTCCTAATGTTTTCACACGACTGTATATAAAAGCATTCAAAGAGCACCATGTCATGGGACCTTTAAGGATGAATCATGCAGTGAATGTTTTGTGTGCCTAGTGACTTTAGAGACTTATTTATGTATACAGATATAGAAATTTATTTTCCTGTTTTGCACTTTGACTGTTGTTTTGCACTGAGAGGACTGCATTCAATTTGGACAAAGACTATTCTACTATATACTGTATATGGAAATAAGATTAATTTGATTCTATTCATAAGAAGCATTGAACATGTTCAAATGAAAAGAAAATACCAATTCATTGCGAAGGAAACATCTTTATTTTTTGATTTTCAAACTGAAATAGTTTTACATTTGTTAAAACATGTCAACATCGACTCAGTTTTTTTGTCTTTAAACCTTCATGTAAATAAATCACTAACAGCTGAAGCTGCTCCAATAAAACGTGATTAAAGTGAACATCAAAGTCAACACAGTTTATACACAACTAGTCTGCAAAATCAGTGAGCTAAATGTGAACCAAAGTGAAGCCTCGTCCTCCACCAACATTTAAACCACAGGACAGGAAGATGTCTCCTCCTACACAGAACACAGAGACACTGAGGAACCATATGACCCACCCCAGAACCCAAACCCAGGATAAAGAGGTTCAGTGAATGTGGTGTTGAAGGTGTGGAGGAGGATCAGTGAGTCAGAGGAGACTGAGTAGAAGGACAGAGAGCCAGCAGGACAGTCCACATACACTGCTACTCTATCAGAAGAGGAGGAGAGGGAGGGCTGTTCTTCTCTTATTGTGATAGACAGAGTAATGACCACTAGAGGATTCCAGACTCCAGGACTGATCATTATGTGAAAACCAACAGTCTCCTGCTGATTCCTCTGTAACACACTGCTATAACGACCCCTCCTCCTCTCCTCTCGACCTCCCAGTAACAGCGACCAGTCAGACCATCTCTACACAGCAGCTGAGGACAGTCAAACCTTTCTGGATGATCAGGATATGGCTGCTCCTCCGCCGCTAATGTCACCTTCCTGTTGTTGTCAGACAGTTTGAGGTTTCTGTTTACTGTGTTTGTGTCCAGTGTGAGTTCACAGGAATCTGATGGAGAGAACGAGACACAACACAGCTGCAGTTTATCATCTAACACACCTGATGGTTTATTTGTTGCTTTATTAACAGACTGAATGTTAATTAGATCAACTTCACAATTAAACATCTCTTTGGATCTTCTTTCTTTTTAAGATCATTTTTTGGGCATTTTTAGGCCTTTAATGACAGGACAGCTGAAGACATGAAAGGGGAGAGAGAGGGGGGAAAGACATGTAGCAAAGGGCTGCGGGGCAGAGTCGATCCCTGGCCCGCTGTGTTGAGGAGTAAACCTCTATATAGGGGCGCCTGCTCTACCAACTGAGCTATCTGGGCGCCCGGAGCTTCTTTCAAACAAGAATAGAATGCAGATACACAAGCTTTAAATTCAACTTCCTTCTGTTTTAAATGTAAAAAAAAACTGTTGTTATTCAAACAAAAATAAAAGTTAAAACCAAACAGGCTTCAGTGTAATCACTCTCCTGTATTTGGTCACACGCTCTCATCATCATCACATCTTATTTCATCTCTTTCAGCTGAAATCAGCTGTTTGAAATGATCACTTTATTGTGTTGTAAATAATCTTCTAAGATTGTCTGTATATTTCAATATGTGTTGGAGCCATAATAAGTTAATTCATATGTATTCATTAATTCACAGTAAAAAAAAAAAGAAGATGATTTGTATTTCATTTAGTTTTCTATTTATTTTGAGTTTATGAAATTTAGACTTTGGAGTTTAAATTTGGAGAAGTAACTGTTATTGTCAATCTTGAGAATGATAACCTCGGCTCCTCCTCATGAGGTCATTTTCAGGTATAATCAGGTGACGGCTTGGGGAGTTCTCAGAGAGAGTAGAGAGGAGGACTGACACAGATGAGTGACAGCATTCTGATCAGTTCTTATAAGAAAACCCTAAGTTTAAATGTAAAATATGTAATTTTCTGCCGCTAGGAGTCTCTCAATCAAAACACACAACATGGACTTTTGATGACGTTGGGAAGTTGCGTGGAATTATGGAAGTTGTGGTTTTTATTGTTAAACACCATCGCTAAGGTGCACATATATAGAGGTGTGTGCCTTGACGCAGAAGTCCAGGGTTCAAGTCCCACCTGGACCTCCCTCTCTCTCCCCTTTCATATCTGGCTGTCCTATCCATAAAAGGCTGAAAAGCCCATAAACAAATCTTTAAAAAATGTATTAATGTTGAGTAACGTTTATTCATGTCACTCTAATAAAATAGCTGCAGTTTCCCCAACATGATTACATTTTTCTTGATTTGATTTGGTTTGGTAGCTGACCAGTTAGCTAGTGAGCCAGCAAGCTAACATTAGCCAGCAGCTATCGCATCCCGCGTGTGGCGTTTTGTTTCCCTGTAGTCTTCCTAATCACAACCGTCCCGTTATAGTCGTGTGTCCTCAGCGGCCGTTTCCCAGCGTGTGAGGCGTCCTTTCCCCCGTGTTTTTCCTAAACCCAACCCCGCTATCCCGTTTATTGTTGTGTGTCCCTAGCGGCCATCCCCCATGGCCGCCTCCCGGCCTGTGAGGCGTCCTTTCCCCGTAGTCTTCCTAATCACAACCGTTCCGTTATTGTCGAGCGTGCCCAACGGCCGTCTCCCAGCGTGTGAGGCGTCCTTTCCCCGTGTTTTTCCTAAACCCAACCTCCGCCATCCCGTTTATTGTCGCGCATCCCCAGCGGCAATCCCCCGTGGTTGCCACCACGAAAAAAACGAGAAAAACATCCCCGTGAACACGTATCAATAGATTAAAAATAACGTGACATTTACACGAACTGCCGTGAGACCGGGTTGGAGAGACGGGTGTGGGTGGGGATTACCGGGGGGAATCTCTGGGACGGCGAGGACGCTCAATGGGAGCAGAAGATCTCCCAGCTGCTCGGAATTATCCCCCCCTTCACTTTGCTTTTGTTGGGTTAATTTAGCTAACTGTAAAGACAGCTAAACGCGAAGGGAGGAGAAATTCTGCAGGGAGGAGATTTTCGACACGAACACCGGGGGTGCCTGAGTCTGATATGGTCTGTTTCCCGTTGCTTCATTAAACTGCCGTTAGCACCCGGCACTGGAGTTAAGTGCTGGCCGGGTTCAAATTGCTGTAATGATAGTGGCTTGCTACCAGCTGACTGGGGGCTAACGGTAACTAGCTAGCTATATGGCCCGGGGCTGTTGTCAGCTGTCATCCTGACTGAAGTCTCTCTGCGCCGGGGTTAACGCTACTAGCGAACTTATTCGTGGGTTAGCCCAGCGCTGTTAACTGTGGTCAGAACAATCATACTAAAATAATTTTATGAGCATGTTGAACGACGTAACCTCATAATGTTACCCACCAAGCATTAGCATTAACGTTAACTACTTGTCAACCAGCACATTGTAGTAACGTTAAGCTGGATCGATATTGAAATGTATCAATAAATAAGATCTCTGCTGTATGTGTTGCAAGGTGTAATTAATCACAAAATGATGCCGTGTGGCAAAAAAAGCAGCATTAGGGTTACGAGTATTTCTTTCTGTGACATTGTGTGATTTACAACTCTCGGACACTACGTAACATCTGGGTTCCCATGTTTTGACGGAAGTTACGAGTAACTAGAGGGTGAAAGGTTATATGACGATACTGACAAGTGACTAAAGGAAACGTCCCGTGTCAAAAATAAAAACAGATTTGGGTATGAAATTTGGAGGAAACATTTGGGATAGTGTAACAACTCAAACTCAAAAAATATATAACAAAGGTATGTTCATTTTTTTGACATTTTCATGCAGAAATGTTAAATATTGTACCTTTAAGTTTCTGTAGAAAAGTCAACCACGGAGAACTTATATCTCATTTTTGACATTGCTTTATGTGAGGATCTCCGCGAGTGCGAGTCACAATCCTCCTCCAAAAGGCGTAAGAAAAAGAGAGCAGGAGTTGCCATAACAACGTATACCATTGTCTGGGTGAATACTCAATTCTAATTGGCTCCAGGGTGTCCATAAAAAAGTGTTATGCCGTGTTCACACCAAGGCAAAATATTTGCGTTGCGTCGTACAACGGCGACACAAATGATCCAAATATGGGGATCATATTTGGATAATTTGTGTTTAATCACGCTACTCGCGTACCCGCCGGTGTACAGCTATAGGCACCAACAGCATTTCTTTCTGTCATCATATGGCCAAAATAAACTCTGCTGCTTTGTACCTGGTGTGGAAGTCACAGATACATCGGGAAATTAAACGGCGTCATGTCTGGATTAACAATATCATCTGGCGGAGTAATGTTTACTGCCATCTCCAGGAAGGAAACGTTACGTCTGATGTCTGTGTGACAAAGGCCCTGTCACTTTTGGATGGCACAAGGTAAAGCTACTCAGGTCACCAAGAACCCAGACAATTAATTTGCAGTCACACTTTTATACATATCATTCAGTAAAACTGTTACCAAACATACCACATTACATTTGTTTAGTTTAGTCAGTTCAGTTTATTCATTTCAGTCATTTCTATTTTTCAACAAACTAAGTTACTTAACCATTATTTCAAACTCTTTCTCCTCTCCAGTCCCTGGGTCTGAACCAGAGCTGAGGCAAAGTGCTGCTTCATATAGAGCAGCCTACAGCCGTCCCACTCAGGTGTGCTGATGGTGGGAGATACCATGTATCTGGGTCATAGGTGAGGGTAGATGTTCTAGTTGAAAATGTGTGCAAGTTTCGGTGTTTTCTAAAGTAAGATGAGTGGAAAATGATTTTTTTCAGGAGTCTGTTATTTGTTTTTTGTAGAAACTAGCAGTGAAATTCTAAATGGTTAAATGGTAACATAATTGAGAGATAATTGAAACAATTAAGAGTTGGTTGGTCTAGGGGGCTTAACATATATAAGCCTCTGGCCACCTAAGCATGGGGGGTCAGTCTGAGGGTGACTACAATCCAGACAGGTGATGTGAAGTTTGCTAGTGAAAACCTTGTGTTTTTTTTTAAATACTGTGGACGTTCTGCGCTGTTTCACCACTTTTTTTCTAAATAAAAGCACCTTCATGTTTTGCAACTTAAGCCATCGTGTTAGTGACTTTTTTGTCCAGATTCCCAACGCTCTCTGTAACAGTCTGCCACTTGAAGTACACATTGTGCCGTTTTTTAATTGCAATAAACGGATAAAAACTAAGCTGAAATAACATCATGATTTGTAAAAAGTCTGAATTCACACTTTATCAGGTCTGTCGACAAGCAAACAACTTTAAAAATGCTTGTTTTCTGTTGTTTTGAGTTTGGTTCTATCAGGGCTCTGCTCCATAAACACAACAACAGAGATATCATTTCATAACTTACCAAGTAATCAAACTTCCCCGCTTACTTCTCCCAAAGAAAACTCCTTTCTAAACATTGATGGCTTTTGCGACACATCTACACGTGAATTTCTCACTCGAGTTAAAATATTTCAACTCACGCGAATTTGGGGTGTGGCACAAATTTCGCATCCTCGCCTCATTCACGCCACATCATTCGCGCCGCGTTTGGTGTGAACACACATTATAGGACACCTACTAAAGGACTGTTTACCGTTCTAAATAGTCCACATCCTCGACGTTTCACTTCCGGGATTGCTCTGGTGCCCCAGGAAATTCCGAATGAATCTTGCTAGCATAGTGGACTATAAATATCTCCTGTTGCAAAGCAGCACAAGTGGTAACTAAGGTCTATCCTATTTCCTGGAGCAGTAAATGTTTGCGTTGCATAAGAACTTTATGGGATGAATGATTGTTCCAGGTATTAGTCAAAACCTCAGGTTTGCGAATTGCAAGGGGTGTAGGGTGGCAGGTAAGGAGGAAGTGATAAATCTTTCAATCTTCTCAAAACAATTCATCACCACAGATGTAAGGTCTATGGGGCGGTAGTCATTTAAACAGCTAGGCTGGACTTTCTTTGGAACAGGGATTATGATTGACTGTTTAAAGCAGGTGGGAATAATAGACTGTGAGAGGGAGAGGTTGAATATTACTGTGAATACAGGTGCTAGTTGGTCAGCACAGGCTTTAACGACACGGCCAGTAATACCGTCTGGTCCATCTGCCTTCCTGATGTTTACACTTCTGAATGTCCTCCTCATGTCATGCTCTGTCACGGTGAACGCCTCCCTTTCTCTGTCGAGAGGTATGCAGGCTTGTTGGCTGTCGGCCTCAAAGCGCAAATAAAAGTTGTTTTTCTTTCCTACAGTTTAATATATTTTACAAGGTTCTGGTAACCAAGGGTTACAAGTGTCTTAGCATTTGAACAATGTGCTACAGAAATAAAGTGTTCTGCTGGTGGTGGAGTCTGCATGAGAAAAGAGTTCAAGGATTTTGGAAAATGTGGTCATTGACTGCATTTTGTGTTAAAGCAATGAAAAACGATCCACAGTTTGGTCCACAAAGACTTCTGTTTCTCTGTGTGAATAGTTTTGACAATGTGACTTCCGTTTTAACTGATGCTTGTTAGCAATTTAAAAAAAAAATACTAACACAATACTAATCCTACTGTAAGATGTTGTGCCTTGTTTTTATGAATCAAAGTGAAAACACACTCACACTTTCTCAGACCAGGTTTCAGCCTCTGCTCTCCACAATGTTCCAGTCTGGAGGAAGAAACAAAGTCAGAATGAACCTTCAGAAGCTTCCTCATCTCTCATCTTCAAAATATATCAACACCTCAGGTTTCTAAGGTCAAAGATTAACTCTAAACATCAACATAATTGAGACGTCCTCAAAGTGCTCCAATAAGAATGTAACTTATTAATAGGAGTTGATTCTCAGCGGGGACGAGATTCTCAGCACATCAGTTACTGTCTTCACTGTTATCACCAGGGCTGCTGGTACACACTGTGAAGCAACAGTGAGCTCTGCTGTCTGTTCATACCTTAGAGTGTCCAGTCTGCAGTGTGGATCCTCCCGTCTAGCTGAAAG
The DNA here is from genome assembly GCF_031162955.1 of Sander vitreus. Lineage (NCBI taxonomy): Eukaryota > Metazoa > Chordata > Actinopteri > Perciformes > Percidae > Sander > Sander vitreus. The sequence goes on along the minus strand of NC_135856.1, from coordinate 1,375,122 downwards.
CAGCTTCACTCCCAAGACTCCTGGATGATTGTAGCTCAGGTCCAGCACTCGCAGATGGGAGGGGTTGGAGGTCAGAGCTGAGGCCAGAGATGTACAGCCTTCTTCTGTGACAGCCTGACAGACTGGACACACAAACACACACACATACACACACACACACACACACACACACACACACACACACACACACACACAAAATTACTTGAATTTACAATAATAATAATTAATTAATTTTTATAATTTCTTTCTTCTTCAGTGTACATTTCCTAATTTTAGCTAAATGTTAAATTGTCTCATCTGTCCACTTTTTTGAAATATATTGTTGCTAAACAGTCAAATACCATCAGAATTTGACACAAAGTAATTTGTCTTAAATCTGCATTATTAATTTATTTTTCCAGTTTACAGTGTGTACTCTCCAGTCCGGCAGAGAGCAGCTTCCCTCCTGAATCCTTCAGGTCGTTGTTACTCAGGTCCAGCTCTCTCAGACTAGAGGACTCTGAGCTGACAACTGAGGACAGAGCTTCACAGCTTCTCTCTGACAGGTTAGCCACTCAGCCTAACATGTACAGAACATATGTAAAAACATTTGTATCTGTATTTGTTTTTACTTACACTTATATTTAGGTAGGTATTACTATTATCAAAGACAAATGGTTAACTGACTGAAGTAAAATGAAAACACCATGTGAAAAATCTATCTGTATTTGATATTAATTACACTTATGTTTAGGCAGGCATTACTATTATAAAATAAAGTGGTTAACTGAAGAAAAATGAAAACGCTGTGTGACAGATCTGGTTCCCCCTTTACAGGTTAAGTATTCCTGATCTGAGAGTCTCCAGTTTACAGTGTGGACTCTTCACTCCAGTAGAAAACAGCTTCCCTCCTGAATCTTTCAGGTTATGTTACTCAGGTCCAGCTCTCTCAGACTAGAGGACTCAGAGCTGAGAACGGAGGACAGAGCTTCACAGCTTCTCTCTGACAGGTTACAGCTGCTCAGCCTAAAAATATGGACAGAACACATGTAAATTGTCACGGCCTGCTGACCGTGACCCTGGCCTTCCTTTATAGTATGTGTGTGGATGTACATTTTGTGTTCTTTTTTCCCTTTTGGTGTGCTTGCTGTACACTGTGTGCTTTGGTTTGGCCTCCCTCTGTGTTTTGCCTCTCCCTCATGCTCTGGAAGTCACAGGTGGGCGTGGTCACGGGAGCTCTCGCTGACACACCTGAGGCTCATCACACCACTCAGCACTCCTGTTCCTGATCATCTATCAACATTCTTGTTTCTGTTAATTACTGCCCTCTTTACATGAAGATTTCCAACTATTCTGAATGCTCTGGTTTACTCTCGGTTAAGTCTTACACAACTCTAAGCCAGACTTCTGTGATTGGTCGTCTGCTCCAGGTAGGAACTACTTAAGTGTTAACATTGTCGCATGTAGCTACATGCTAACAGCAGTAAACAATGTCACCTTGGCTGGCAGTGTGGTTAAATTCTCCCCAATTCCAGGTCACATTACTCCTGAAACATTTGTGGTTATGGAGTATTTGGTTTAAAAGCCTTTAACTGCGATTTTTGACTGTAGAAAGTGCTGCTATATTCTATTAGTGTCCACTGCTAACTATAGTAGCTACATGCTAACAGCAGTAAAAGTTGTCATCTTGGCTGCTAATTTGTTAAAATCTACCAAATTTGGGGTTTTGTTCCCGATGAAAAAATTCTGATTGGGTAGTATTTGGTTCAGAAGACTTTACGACCCTCCGTAATCTAACGTTAGCCTAGTGCTAAATATTAAGTAGCTGCATGCTAATGCCACATAGCTTTATCTAATCTTGGCGGCCAGTGTTGGTCATTTCTCCCCAATTTCGGGGACATGTCCGTTTGTGTAGTATTTGGTTTAAAAGCCTTTATTGGTGATTTTTCACGGTACAAAGTCCTGCTATATACAGAGCATCTCATATAGAGGGTGAATACAGGTGCAGCAGCCATGGGTAGTATGAGAAAAATAAACTGTTTTTTTTTAACATTAAAGTATGTAAACATGTTATAGTACAAATACAAAATACAAGTATTATCCTGATAATGCTATATAATAGTTGCCCTTTAAAATGCCACAAATTAAAGTCCTGTTACATCAGTTTTACTCTCTTCTTCTGTTCATATATGTGCTCTCATTCTCTAACACATGCCCAGAAGTGCACACTTTCTTTTTCTTTTACTCTCTTTCGTTAAGGGGTACTTTGCTGATTTTCAACCGGCCTTGTGTCATCACAGTGGGGGTCATATATATTGCCAACATATGGCCTGGACTCCTACACACTAACATTGTGGTGAGACCTTTGGAAATTTGAAAATGTTAAAGTAACCCTTTGAATGGTTTTGAATTAGGCTTGGGCAGTATCACAGTGTTATGGCATACCAGAGTATTTCAATACTGTTAAAAATACAGATGCTCCTCTTTCTATCGAACTGATATGGAAATGCTGTATTAAGAAGATTTAGTCCACAGGGAACTGAATTTAACACTTGTTGACCTGCAGATAATTTATTTTAGGAATATATATATTCCTATATCAGGAATATATCTTAGCAAGTTCTCCTATCTTTGCTTTCACTCAGTTATAATGGAGTCACTAACTTACTTGTACTTATTTTTTTCTCAGGGCTTCTGTACTTACCAGAGAATACAGGAGCTTACCTTTGCTCTGAGAGGAAGGAGTTCCTCTGTTCTCTGAAGTCTCTCCAACATCACTGACATCCACTGACTCTGTTTGGAAATGCATAGTAACATTTAAATTATCATTGATGAATTACTATCATGAACAGCAACAGCACTCATATGAAAAGGATGTACTGTTAGTCTTTGTGAGTTTGAGGGTCTTCCCCAGAACATCAGAGTAGATAAGGCTCAGTAAGGGGATGATCACTGTGTTGGGGAATAGGAAGGTACAAATTCAATTATTAGCAATTTATCAAAGATGTTTTTTATCAATATTAATAAAGTTATGAATATGTGTATTCATAACTTTACCAAATTGACAAACAATCAAAATGGGGCACCACCCTGGAATCAGGGACCAATAACTAAACTATGAAAACAGATCCGGATCCGTCTCACTTGTCAGTAATTCACAGAAAAAGCTGGTTTATCTTCAAAGGCAGTTGAGAACCAGCTCAGTCGACTTTAAGAAGAAAAGCGGTGTCCACGTTTTCCGATATCTTCTAGAGAAAACGTTTTCCCTTCTGCAGAGATGAAAACACTGATGCACAGTGTTTTATCAGGATCTAAAAATAGTTCACTCGTCGGGTAAATAAAACTAAACATTTGTATTAGAGTACAAATGTTTGACTGTGCTTCCATTAGCACGGATGCAACAGAGCTAAATAGTTCGTCTTCCTGCTTTCTTACAGTGCAGATGCTTTACTGCTTGCTCCTGCCTCGGCTTGTATATTTCTGCTGATCATTTCTCATCTGTGAGAAACTATGAGCAGCGGCTCCTGGATACTTATAAATCACTAGACTATACATTTTTTATAGACATAGTAGGCTATTGCCATATTTTAACATTTTTCTACGTGAGCGTGGCCTACCAATAGCACAAGCCTGTCCTACAGTGACTGGAAACGTGGTACTTAGCTAAAGCTAATTAGCAGCAAGATGCCTCCCTTCTCCGTGGATGACAACTACAAACTCCTTCAGAAGATTGCAATTCTGGATACCAAATTTCCCCGGTTGGAAGTAAACGTGGAAGTGAACGTTGTCTTGATATTCTACAAATGGGCGTTTTCAAAAATGTTTCAAAATGTTTGGCTTCAGATATTGTACAGATTGTAAAGACTTCTCTTCTTTCAGGTGTCTTCCCACAGGCCCTGACAACTGCAGTCATCAAGCCACTCTTAAAAAAGAACAATCTAGACATGTTACTAATGAGCATCTATAGGCTGATATCAAACCTTCCAGTAAAATCATTGAAAAAGCGTTTTTTCAACAACTCAACCTTTTCTTGTCACTAAACAACAGTTTTGATGCCTTCCAGTCAGGTTTTCAACCACACCACAGCACTGAGATGGCTCTTGTTAAAGTCTTTAATGACATCCACTTAAACACAGATAGTGGCAAAACTATGGTCTTAGTATTACTTGATCTCAGAGCTGCATTTGACACGGTCGACCATGACATATTACTAGACCGAGTTGGACTTTCTGGCTCAGTACTAAACTGGTTTGAATCCTACTTAAAGAATAGGGACTACTTTGTGTCTATAGGTAATTATGCATCTGAGCATACAAATATGATGTGTGGAGTTAACCAAGGCTCCGTTCTGGGGCCTCTTCTGTTTAACATCTCCATGTTTCCACTGGCTCAGAGTATTGAAAACAACAAAATAAGTTACCACAGTTATGCGGACGACACACAAATTTACATAACCTTATCTCCAGGGGACTATAGTCCAATACAAAAAATGACTAAGTGCATTGAACAAATTAACGACTGGATGTGCCAGAACTTTCTTAAATTAAATGGAAAAAAACTGAGGTGGTTGTTTTTGGAGCAAAAGAGGAACGATTAAAAGTGAGTGCTCAGCTTCAAACGACAATGTTAACAACAACAGACAAAGCCATAAATCTTGTATCGATGGTGTAGTCATCGACTCAGACCTGAATTTTAACAGCCACATTAAGACAATAACAAAGTCAGCCTATTATCACCTCAAGAATATATCAAGGGTTAGACTTATGTCTCAGCAGGATTTGGAAAAATGTATTCTTCAGTAGACTGACTACTGTAACGGTGTCTTTACAGGTCTCCCTAAAAAATCCATCAGACAGCTGCAGCTGATTCAGAACGCTGCTGCTCGAGTCCTCACTAAGTCCAAGAAAGTGGATCACATCACTCCAGTTCAGAAGTCTTTACACTGGCTTCCGGTGCTTCAAAGAATTGATTTCAAAATATTTTTGCTGGTTTATAAATCAATGAAACGGTTTAGGGCCAAAATACATTTCTAATCTGCTACACTCTGAACCACCCAGACCTCTCAGGTCATCTGGGACACGTCAGCTTGCTGTCCCCAGAGTCAGAACTAAACAAGGAGAAGCAGCGTTTTTATGATTTTTTTTTAACAAACTCCCAGAAAACTGCAGGTCCGCCGCAACTCTCAGTTCTTTAAAATCAAGGCTGAAGACCTTTCTTTTTGATATTGCCTTTCTTTAAATAATTTTGTATTTCTTATACTGCACTGTAAATTTTATTATCGTATTTTATCTGTTTTACATTTTTTAATCATTTTTAACTGCTCTTTAATGTTTTATGTAAAGCACTTTGAAATGCCCTGTTGCTGAAATGTGCTCTACAAATAAAGCTGCCTTGCCTTCTGTAGCAACTTGATGTTGCAGTGAGTGACAATGAAAAGAGGGTCACCAGAGTATTTACATCCCCGGTCACCTGGGCATGAACCCCTGCTGTGTTCAGGGACCCCAGTCAATAGGGAATCAGAGTTCTTGAAGGTGACATGTAGGTGTGAACTATAACTTCTGTAGTTTTTAGACCTCCGGCCATCTTTGTTTGAAAAGGGAGCTCAGACCGCATGTGGGTTTCCTTTGTCTCAGAGGTCACATGCAATGGGATCTTTGTTTAAAGATAGTGTTTAATCACACTGTTCGGTTCCCAACAACTGAATGCACAATTTCAGTGATCCTCTCTGAGCTAGCAACCAAGCAAGAGCTGGAAGCAGGGGGTGACCTCTAGCTCACCCAGTAGAGTGTGCGCTTGAGGGCTTCCAGAGAAGAGTGAGCAGGTTCCCAAGAAGGTTGTTGGGTCTTCCTCAAATCCTGAGCAACACAGTCCTGAACGAAAACAACAACATCCTGAAGCTCCCTTTTTAGCAGCCTAAATATAAAGTGCAGGGTGACTCGTACAAGGGAGGTCCTGCAATACCGGGAGTCAAGCAACCCTAAAATCTCCCAGGCTGACATCCGGGTCAGAACAGGTCAAAAGTGGAAGGCAGCAGAGGTTCAGTTTAGACACAGCTCACTTGTGGACACAGAGACACATGGAAAGGCTGGCCTTGGTAGTAGCACAAAAAACATGCTACAACAAGGCGAAGGGGAAACATAGGAGGGCCATGATCCAAGGGGAGGTTAGAGCATTAGTCGATGCCACTTGGATGGTTGGAATACAGCAGCAGGGAGCCTGGGCAAGATGGAAGCAAGCAGTGGAGTGAAAGGTGACACAAGCTCTGGAGGGCGGAGCCCCACCGCGTTAAGTTCTTGATTCATGTGAATCCATGGGAAAGTCAAGTCACCCGAATGCCCTCAGTCAAACCATTCACCTTTCATCATATGCTTTGCACAGCACCTCTGATGTATAGTGGCTTAAGAATATATTCAAATATTTCAATATTTAAGACACACACACACACAAACAACAAAGCAAAATCCCACTTTAATAACCTTTTGCTAATGTACCTTTAGTTTCTTCAACACCACTGGCATCCACTGAAACAGAAATAATTTATTACCATCCAGTTTTTATTTGATTGATCTGATTTGCATTCAAATTCACACACCTCCCTCTCAGACTCACTGTGTCAGTAGTACTTCAGTCTAGTTATGTTTAATTAGCACACACACACACAATACCTTCGGTTTTGGGAGAAATGGCTTTCGTCCCAACTGTCCTGTCAGGAGACGTGACTGAAACCCAAACATTTAACAGCTCTTGAGGAATGCAAAATCATTTAAGGCATTTTGTTAAATACAATTAAACATAAATCAGGCTTTATTTAATGTATGAATTCAGTGGAAACATTACCATATGTGTTGCTGACATTAAGCGTTATATTCCCTCCCACATGAACATCTGTAAACTGAGGTGAGCTGACGACACTTCCATACTGGGCTGTGGCTGCTGGGCTTCCTGCTCCCCTCTGAGTGTCAGCTGATTGAGAATAGACAAAATAATCAGGAACCACAACTCATCAACTCCTGAACTGCTATAAGGGTTCAGATATTATGGTTTGTATGAGCTGATATTAAGAAAAGACCTGAGGGATCAAGAACAAATTAAACTGGGTAGAAAATGATAAACACTTCACTTTAAATGCTTTGCACATCACATGTGATGACCAGTGGCTTCAGAAAATATTTAAAATGAATAACATTGGCACAGACGTTTTTAGTAGTTATCTTACACACACATGACAAAGCAAAATCACACTTTAATAATCTGTTACTAATGTAGCTTCAGTGTGAGGAGAGGAAGCTCCTCTGTTGTCTGAAGTTTCTTCAACATCCACTGAAACAGAAAATCATGTGATTACTACCAGGGCTTGAAATTAGCACCTGAATTTGGCGGTTAACGCAGTAAGTCTTACTAGCCACTTTGGCGGGTGGGATATAGGCCTATAAACCTTGTTAATTGTAACACGGGTCGCGGGAGTACTGTGCCTCAGCCCGATACAGAAGCACAGCTGTAATCTACGGCCATCACCTAATCCCACACACCACCAGCAAGCCGCGGTGCACGCTCTGTTTCTCCCGAACCGCAAGATCCTGTAAAATATCCCCCAGCGCGCACACCCTACACGGTGGTTTTGGCAACAGTTGCGTCTGTGGCAGAAAAACATTTTGACAAGAGGTTTGTAAAAGAAGTAGAAGGTGCAAACAGCACGACAACAGACTGTTTAAAACTATTGCTCTGTGCCTTCTGCTGTTTTTCATACCAAAGGAGCTTTACACACTAACTCATCAGAGCTTGATATTTGATGACTGTAGCGTTATAGCCATTATATTCTATGCAGTCTTGATTTGGGAGGTCATTTATATTTAAAGAGTTGTAAATCTGGTTCTTCAAGTAAATTGTAGTACACCATAATTAACTTGTTGGAGAATGGAGTCACTTAACTTATTTGGACTATATTTTTTTCAAACTTTAAAAGTACACTTTGTCACTCCATACTTACCAGAGAATACAGCAGCTTACCTGTTCTCTGAAGTCTCTCCAACATCACTGACATCCACTGACTCTGTGTGGAAATACATAGTAACATTTCAATTATCATTGATGAATTACGGTCATAAACAGCAACAGCACTCACCCGAAAAGGATGTAGCCTACTGTTACAATTAAATTAAATTAAATTAAATTAAAAGACACGCAAATACTCCTCACAGTCAGTCAACCTATTACATACAGTATATTACTGTGATGCCAAAGCACACTTCATTCCCCAGTCTTTCTGACTGAAAATACATATTAAAAAGATTGACTTACCTTCTTTCTGGTCCTGAGCTGGTGTCTGGCAGACTCTGCACTAGATCATTCCTGTTGATCTTCTCTAAAACCTTCTTGGTCACCTTCAGAGCTCCATGAAGATGAAAGGTTTTAACCATCACATCCACTGTGTCTCGCCTTTCTGCCTCCTCCAGCTTGGACACTTTGATGCTTTGGTAGCCTTCCAGGAGGTCTTGCTGCTGCAGCTACCATTTGAATTTCTTAAATTCATCTTCTTTTAAATCCTCCAGAGTGTTGAAAAGGTCCTCTTTCTTCATTGTGGTTTCCTGCTAAAATCAGACAGTTCTGTCAAACTGAAGTAAAACCGTAACACAAATGTCTCAGAGCAGCAACAGGAGTTCTGATTGGTCGACACAGGAGCTGTGTTGGTGGGATTTATGTGCAGAGTCTGGCCAGTTAGAGCTCCTGCTGTTGCTCTGTGGGTCCAGTGTGTAGGATCTAGTGGTGAGTTTGCAGACTGCGACCAACTGAATACCCCACACACCTCCCTTTTCCAAGCATGTAGAAAAACCTACGGTGGTCTTTCCTCATGGCAGACTTTGTAAAGAAGACCTGCTCCCTATGTAGATATGAAGGGCTCATTCTAACGAACACTACATGATTCTTAGGCCTCATCCACATGAAACACACTGTAAGGTTGGTTATGCCACTGGACACAGGAATGGTCGTAAATGACTCAAATATCTTCTGTCTTGCGCATTGTTGAGGACATGTAGGCAGCAGCAGCGTTATTAAATGCAAAATTTAACTGCACAACAGCTGCTAGCAACAGCAACAAGATCAGGAAAACCATCGGTAGACAAAGTTGATGTTCTTCTGGAAAAGTCATGTGATAGGGGCGTGATGAATCAGGGAAGGACACTGCGGGACCGATAAGACCCAATCAGGAAGCCAACATGGGTATCAACTTCATTTTTTCTAAAAAGCTCTGTTTCTGCCGGTCCAGACTTACGGGTGTCACGGTTTTTCTAATCCACGATTGGATTTTTCGATTTAAACTTTTTTAGGGATAGAATGCCAAAATAAGAGCCACTTAATGGCGGAAGGGTACTTTACAACAACAGTTTGAGTTTCTCAAAGTTTACAGATGAGGAAATATTCTGCAAAATGAATTATATTTCAGTTTTTATACTTAAAATCCACAGGAGGTTTGAGAAAACCACAATGACTTGTCTTGATCCCGCAGGGCCTCTGAATGGTACATATGAAAGCAACAACATTGTTAGAACGTTTACAGAACATGATGCAACGTTAAAGCTGGGACTATGTTGACTTACTGAGTCTCTGCAGGAAGCTGTCCTTAAGACACTAAAAGGTGGATCCATGGACCAGTGGCTCTTGATGGACACACAGCTGGGTTCAGGTTCAGGAGAGTCTGGTCTCTGCTGCTGCTCTGGGCTTCAATACAAAACACACACACACACACACAGTGCTGGACTGATCTGAGTGCTCTGACATGGAGACCATCATGGACAGTTAGAGATGGTTCAGCAGCTGTAACCATGGTTCCAACATGTGTGAGGCAGAGAAAGCACAGATGAGCTGTAGTTGTGCTGTCAGTCCACTAGATGGAGAACTTTACCCCCACCATCTCCACAGAGCTGGAGAGCAGACTGACTGAGTCAAAGTAGAACAGGAGGCACAAACAGTCAGATAACTCCAGTCATTACACAAGATAACACAACATCCAACATTAATTATAGCTGCTCCACAGGAAAAGGAAAAAGTGGTGGATGGAGGGTTCTGTCAGCATAGGTGCCAAACAGAGACATTCCTGCTTATCACTTTGGTTATGCCCAAGGAACAGGGCTCCTGTTTAAGTGAGAGTTGGTAAGTTGTGCGTAGGGGATTTGAACTCCAAACATTTCTATATCGCACAATGCCTGATAGTATGGCAACACCAGGGGCGTAACTCATAACCTATGTCGCCGTAGGCAGGTGCTGATCTCAGGGAGCTATTATTTGGCACAAGTGGCTTCACAAGATTTGATATGTAAGGGGCAGGACTGCTACCCCGACCAATGCTGATAATTAACTATTCCCTTGTATCCGTGCTGCACCAATCACATCGGTGTATCTGATATAGGTGGGCCAGAGGCAAGGTTAACAGTTGACGACAGTTTAATCTACTAGTTATCTCCGCTGGTAGCTAAGCGTATGGGGCTCTGCGCACTGCGGATACGTCACCTCGTGTATTGTTGTGATTGGTCGTAGTGTTATCCAATTGCGTGCAGTGAGAGTTTCAAATGCATGCTTGGTGCCGCCCTTCGAGTTTGGCCATTTTCATTACTCGATGCCAGACCCTTAATCCTTTTGGATTTGTGTCTGGATTTCCAGGCTACAGGACTGCATGGATATGCAGCATTTTAAACTACTGTCAAAAAGTCATTTCTCACTAGAAAATTCACAGAATTTGTGTACTTTGTTTGGACAACAGAGATGCCTTTAATTTATTTTCTCAAAGATCAATTAGTGACAAACTGATGTTTAAAGATGCTTTATTTTGCATTGACTGTAATGGTGTAGATGAGGACACAATTCAAACATTTTATAAACATGTACTTTTTGAGATAAAATTCTGAAATGTTGCACACTAAATCTACAGTGACCTCATAATGTTTTTTAAATTTTATCCATGAACATCAAAGGTTTAGTTTGGAAGAAATTGCAGAATTTGTTTACACTATTGTATGCAGTAAAACATTTGAATGCACTGTGGGCTCAACTTTTGATACATAAATAATTGGAATGATAAATTTGTCGAGGACAGTCTGGAGATGAAGTTCCATAAGTTTGGTGTCAATAGATCAATAGAGCCAAAAAATGTGGGCGGAAATAGGTTTAAAGGGACACGCCGACTTATTGGGACTTTGTCTTATTCACCGTATGTCAGGGGGGAGGCGAGGCTTTGACCCAAATGAAGTGGAGACGAGAGCAGAGTAGCATTCAAAGATTTAATAAGCAAAAGGTACAACTTACAAAAAGACCAGGAACATGGAAACAAACTGGAACACGGACAACATACCTTACAAGACAAGAGACGCACGACACAACAGAACCAGACATACAGAAACAATGATCCGACAAAACACGAAGGAAACACAGAGACTAAATACACAGGGTAACGAGGTTAAACAAGGAACAGGTGACACAAGGGAAAGGAACAGGTGTAACACATCAGGGCTGGGCAGACAATCAAAAAGGCGGGAAACACGAAGCAGGAAGTAAAACAAGACATGACAAGGCAAAAAAACTGAGTATTCAAAATAAAACAGGGAAACACTAACAACAGGAACTCACAATAGTGACAGACAGTTTGTTTTGACATTTGTCAAATTTTTTGTCATTTTTCTGGCTTTCTCCGACACTTTTGCCGCATTTTTGTTGACATTAAAGCCCTACAGAAGTCAGCAAAAAAGTTTCTTAGCAAATCAAGCAAAACAAAGCAGGCTACCACACAGCTGACTCACAGCAACCTGTTTCATAGCCTAAATATAAAAAACTGTCTGCTTCTGGGAGAAATTCTGAGTGTCAAAGTCGGCAAATCTGATAAATTCTGCTTTGAGTGTCGCGTAATTACTGTTTGAAAAACAGTTTCCTGTCTTTTTGGGTTTGGCACACAACTAGATTAAATTTATTGTGAACCTAAATTGGTATGTGGGCTCTTTTTTTTTCAGCGGCACGCGACAAAGCGGAAACGGGAGGCCTGAACGAGTTCGCCGAAAACAGGATGCCAGGACTCTCAGAGTGACTGCAAGTCTCTCTTGTAAACTTACTGGGTTAAGATGACTTCTTTATGGTGAATGAAAGGCTTGATCCAACGAAGTAGGTCGATGTAGCGATGAACGGGCCCTCGCCCCAGGGGTACTAAAGGACGCCGCTCCTTGCGGCCGTGCATTTGCGTGGCACACAGACACTGCAAATCATCACCAATGAAAAGGGAACGCTCTGCAGAGTTAAATGATACCTCACACAATAGTGTACAAGAAAAGGGGTCATTAGTTATTAAAGGGGGCGTGGCTTAAGCATATGGGGCGGGGCAAACCGTCACCAACTACAAAGGAACTCTTTGCTGAGTTCAATGATACCTTTCACAAGAGTCTACCTTAAACGGTTCACAAGTTATGGAAGTGGGTTTGTACATGGGCGTGGCTAGAGTATAGGGGGCGGTTCAATATCACATGTAGACCACACATTCTAAGTTTCATGTAAATCGGAATAACTTTTGCCAAGATACAACCGTTCCTGTTTTCGACAGCCACCTACAGGAAGTTTGTCCTCTATGTGTTAGCTATCAACATTCTTTTGATAACTATTTGTCATGAGGGTCCACCGAGTCTATATGCAAGTTTTCGTGCAGATCGGACTCACGGCCCAGGAGGAGTTAGACAAAGTAGGTTTCCCATTTATCGCAATGTGGCTAATTAATAAAAGAAATTGAAACAGTGCCATCTAATGGCTGATTCACTCAAACTTTGGCATAAATGCTCAAGCCCCTATGAGGAGCAACTGTGTCAAGTTTCGTGATCTTCGGAATAACTATGGCCAAGATACGCAACTTCCTGTTTCGACAGCCACCTACAGGAAGTTGGTCCCCCCTAACTTTCGCACATGTTCAACTATCAAAATTCTTTTGATACATTTTTGTCATGAGGGTCCAATGATAGTACCTGCAAGTTTGGTGAAGATCGGAATCACCGTCTAGCAGGAGTTCGAAAGATGGCCGTCCAAGATAGCTGACTTCCTGTCAGGTGGAAAAATTTCAAAAAAATGCTCCATGGACTTCAAGATGAGACCTATGTTCCGTCAAAATTTGGTATGTTAATTTCTCTTTTTTTTCAGAATTCCGAAGCTCGTTAGGGGGCGCTAAGGAGCCCCCTGGCAACACTCAAGCCCAATAATTATAGAACTTTGTAGTTTCCGCCATGTCTGACATGTGTGCACATTTTTGTGAGTTTTCCAGCATGTTAAGCCCCTCAAAAATGAGTTACATGGCGTCCCTCCGTGACATTGACCAATAGCAGTGGGTGCAGGACTCTGGACCAACGGACACTGTAACAGTTAGTCACTTTCAGCACTCCGTAGACGATCATATCCACCAGAGTGAGCTGCACGCCACACACACAAACACACACACAGACACGTGTTCAACAAATGAAGATGGGCGACGGAATAAGCAGAGAAATGTTCACAGACTACAGAATATAACACATTTTGTTTACAGTTTTTTACGATCGCTATGACACTTTTTTCAATACTTTTAACAACTTTCTTAAACTCTTAACACAGTTAGCACAACATCTGTCTGTGTAGGCTATACAATTAACACATTTCTTGTTGCTTTGACACTAAATGCATACAGTTAACACACATTTAAAATGCTTGAAGTTCTGTTACACAAAAGCTCCACCAAGACCAGAACAATGGATCTTTACTGACCCATTTACAAATGCTTTCACTCTGTATGTCAGAACAGATAACATGTTCTTAACCTAACTTATAGGCTAAAGTCAAAGTGAACAGCTGATCATATTGTCAATTGAAACACAAATATATCCCCTGCATTTTATACATGCATTTATTGAGAAACAGCTGATTGAAGTTATGTAAATAGATCAATCACAGCTGATTCCCTTCTAGGAAACACACTCAGGTGTTGAGGTTCTTTCAACCTCGTGATCATATGGTAGGACAGTAAAAGAGGACCTATTAGAACGATATACTGTAGATGAACACAGAACATAAATAAAATGCCTTCACGAGGGAGAGGAAGAGGAGAACCAGGACAATTCTGTCTGTCTCCTTTTTTTCATAAACCGTATAAAGCTACTCTGAGATAGGTCATTAATTTTTTGTATTGAATCTCCATAGCAAAAGAAACAAAATGGTGGCCGGGTTGGTTCAGTGGGTAGAGCAGGTGCACATATACTTGGAGGTTTATGCCTCCAAGTATATGTATATGTGCGTTTTGAGGGTTGGTGGCCTCAGTCACTGAGTCACCAGAGGCCTGTACTACGAATCCAGATCAACATGTCCTGGATTTCTTTCAGTTCCCCGTCTTCACCTAACCCTAACAACCGCGGTCCTGCATAACCTGCGTCACGACGGTGGTTAACAACTAGTTCAATCAACCCAGGGTTTCCCAATCCAGCGGCGCACGCGTTCACATAAAAGAGGCGGGGTTTGCGCAGCACGACCAATCGCAAACATCTACCAGAGCCGCATATTTTAAACAAGAAGAGCAAACTATAATTCTACATAAATATGAAGAACACAGACACGGTTTTACAGGCAAAACGCAGGAAGGAAAGCTCATCTTATCCTTAGCTTAGCTTAGCTAAGTGGTGTAGTCTACGTGATAGTAAGCTTCAGGATTTCCATATACCCTCTTCAAAATGCCCAATGACACGTAACAACACACTTTCCATTATATGTTTGATATATTTTGAATTGTCATCTGTGCTTTTTTCTTCACATAGGCTCAATGAAGGTATTTCACCATAAATTGGTGCATAAAAGTGTATCAGAATGCAGGAAATGAAGTCGTTGATGCTTAAAACTTCCCTGGGGGAGGACACCCAGACCCCCCACTATGATATGTCCCCCTCCTTCCCCAAAGGCAGATTCTGGCCAATATACAGTACAGTACATCCATTACAATACATTAGACTATCCTGGTCACTTCCCCATCAGTCAGGCACATGATCTCACCATATATAATTACA
Organism: Sander vitreus; assembly: GCF_031162955.1. Lineage (NCBI taxonomy): Eukaryota > Metazoa > Chordata > Actinopteri > Perciformes > Percidae > Sander > Sander vitreus. The sequence continues at coordinate 1,360,099 of NC_135856.1, read as the reverse complement.
CTTTTGCTTTCCATAAACTGTCGTTGCTTTAGGCTTTTATTTCAGTTGCAACCCTGGCAGTGGTAAGCGATCGTGAGAGAAAATAAAAAAAAACATAAAAACATAATTTTAACCGATGTGCGCATTGGCAACACACGGCTCAAGAAGCCGACAAATTGCCTATACGTAATTCCCTCCGCTGAAAATCTTTATCTTTCATAAAAATACCCATCAGGGAATGTTAACGGGGTTGTCGGTCTCTAAATGTTTTAACTTTTATGAGCGCACCTCTCTCTCTCTGCTCACCGAGCTCCAGCTGATCTTCTAAGAACGGTGATGCCGTTATCAGTCGAGTATTGATTGGTCAGCAGGCGGTGCTTTAACACCAGTTGATCTCTGATCTCCAACTTAACCTGCTCCCGACCAGGTTAGGTGTTCAGCATGAGTTACCACGGCGATTGAACCCGGTAACAAGCGATCCACTGTCGTAGTACAGAAAACCCTGGGTTGAACCTGAAGTTACCTCGTTAACGCCAAATCTTGCTTCGTAGTACAGGCCTCTGGAAGCCTTTAAAGGGATACTTCACCGATTTAGCATTAAGCTTTGTATCAGTAGAAACCCGGTAGTATTTTTGAATGACCGTGCGTCCCTCCCTTATGTCCCCCTGAGAGGGGAGATCTCTGAATTGAGGGTCTGGAAAAAAGCCTCAGATGACGCAAAAATCGTCATTTTGCGTCCTACAGCCGTGGACCTAAAGAATTGGCCGGTGTCGTGGTAACACTTTATTTAGATAGTCAATCTGTAGATGATCTACAAACTATCAACAGATTATCAGTACATTTCTCATGTGAATGTCTGCAGACATTCAACAATTAATCTGTAGATGATCTACAAACTATCAACAAAATATCGTACTTTCATAACTGAATGTCTGCAGACGTTCAACACTTAATCTGTAGACGATCTACAACCTTTCAACACTTTTTATTGTGATAATCTATATTATATATACAGATATATAACTGCTTGAAACAGCACATTTGTAGTGTATCACAAGTGAAACTTAGTCGACTGTTTATGGCTTATCTACTTCGCATTAACTAAATATATATTGATCAACATGTTCAGTATATTCACAAACTCTAGAAAGAATCTATGATATGCCTTATGACTATCCAAATAAAGTGACATATATTTGACTGGTTATGGCTTATCTACTTCACATTAACAAAATGTCTACTGATCAAAACGTTCAGTGCATTCACAACCTAGTAATAATCTATATGCCTATGACTATCAAAATAAAAATAAAACACAAGGGGAACTTTGTGGACTGTTTATGGCTTATCTACTTCACATTTACATACTATCTGCTGATCAACATGTTCAGTACATTCACAAAGAACATTTTAATGAAACAAAAAATCACAGCATTGTATTGCCTGATCCACCAAAATGTACACATCTTATACAAAAACAGAGCTTTAATACAAACGACGCTGAACATTATGTTGAATGTTGGTTTCTGAAATTCCAGTATACCATGCAACAAAAGTGTATATGTGCCCCTAAAGGGTGTTTGCCTCTACAACTCACATTTGGAGGTCACATTTAGTGTTGGATGGCTAACCTTAACCTAAGGAGAGGTTAGTATAGGAGGAGAGTATAAACTGTACAATGGCTAATATCTACAATGTGTCTCCATTCATGAATATCTTCTGTCCTTAAAAAGTCTACCAAGGATTCCAGGTTTTTGTCTTTTGCCCAACCAGTAGGTCCATTCTATACGAAGCAGAGCTGCCTTTTCAGAGACTTTTCTGTTCGGTTTCCACGCAACTGCCATATCTCCTTCTTGTAGGTTTGCCATGCCCTCTCAATGTTCTGTGTGTAGACCTGTAGCTGGGTCTACGTAATTTTGACTGTGGTTGACCTTCACACCCGTCTGTAGCCTTCCTGAAAGACTTGAATATGCTCTCCACTCATCACTTACTACCGTAACCTCTGAGGTTTTATGTGCTTCTTGATAATAGGAACCAAGGTAGCATTGTTCCTCCTCTTCACAAGACGAAGGATAGGACGTCTGGAGTGGCCCCGTATCTCCAACATCCCACATACCCACGTCTTTCACCTCCACGTGTTACCAAAGCGTCCTCTGGCATACTGAAATAAAATTTAAAGTTTAAATATAATGAGTGGACAAGGAGTCTCCCAGCGCTTTGAAGACACCGTTTGTAATTAAAACAATAAAAATAATTTAGTAGAGTATCATAGACTATTTCTAGAGTTTGTGAATATACTGAACATGTTGATCAATATATATTTAGTTAATGCGAAGTAGATAAGCCATAAACAGTTGACTAAGTTTCACTTGTGTTTCACTTTATTTGGATAGTCACAAACACTACAAATGTCCTGTTTCAAGCAGTTATATATATATTTGTAGATAAACGGAGCAGTGTGGATGTAGCCTGAGTGCTCAGCTTTGACATGGAGAACCGTCAGCTCTGACTGGAGGAAACTAACCAAGCTTTCTGACACCCAATCCACAAAAGAAAAATGGGTTTAAAGTACTTTCAGGCCCTTTGAAGGAACACGCGACTTATTGGGACTTTAGCTCTTCACCGTATCCCCCAGAGTTAGAGAAGTCCAGACATACCCTTCTCATCTCCCTGTGTATCGTAACTCTGTCTGGCGCACCCACCGCTAGCCTAGCTTAGCACAGATCCTGGAGGTAACTGGCTCCATCTAGCCTAGCTTAGCACAGATCCTGGAGGTAACTGGCTCCATCTAGCCTAGCTTAGCACAGATCCTGGAGGTAACTGGCTCCATCTAGCCTAGCTTAGCACAGATCCTGGAGGTAACTGGCTCCATCTAGCCTAGCTTAGCACAGATCCTGGAGGTAACTGGCTCCATCTAGCCTAGCTTAGCACAGATCCTGGAGGTAACTGGCTCCATCTAGCCTAGCTTAGCACAGATCCTGGAGGTAACCGGCTCCATCTAGCCTAGCTTAGCACAGATCCTGGAGGTAACTGGCTCCATCTAGCCTAGCTTAGCACAGATCCTGGAGGTAACTGGCTCCATCTAGCCTACTGCCAATAAGTGACAAAATAACACCAACATGTTCCTGTTTACATGTTGTGATTTGTATAGTAACAGCGTGTACATATAACAAGGTCACATGACACACAGCCATAGGCCTGTAGTGACGCGTCGACGACGTCAAAATTACATCAACTTCATATTTTTGCGTCAACGCTTCACCACACACACGTGGGAGACCAAAACATTGCAGAATGCCCTGCAAAAAGCCCCAATAAAAGAAAAAGTCCTAAAAAACAGCTCGCCCTAAATCATTGAAGGTATGGGAATACTTCAAATTTAGTCCCAAGCGTAAAGGTGTCGTTATTTGCGCTCTTTGCCAAATGGAGTTAGCATACCACACCAGCACAACAGCAATGTGGGAGCATCTGAAACGGAGGCACCCCATTGGCATTCGTGAAGGAGACAATAACAACTAAATACTAACGTTGGCTAAATTAATTTCATGTTTGTGTAGTGTGTTGTGTAGCTTGAGCTCTGCGTACTTCGGTGGTGCTAGCTAACTATGTTAGCTCTCTGTGCAGTTTGTTCGTGCTAGGTTAGTAGCTAACGTTAATGTTAGCTAGCTACTGGCGCCTAGACAGCTGTGTTTAGCTTACGTTAGTTATCATCTAATGTTGGCTTGAATGGTAGCTAGCTTACGGCTGCAGAACACAGCTATCTGTAGTAGCTAACGTTAGCTACTAACCTAGCACGAACAAACTGCACAGAGAGCTAAGATGCGTTAGTTAGCCTAGCACCACCAACGTGCACGGCTGCTAGAGCTAGCTAACGGTAGCAAGCAGATTGCAGTAGCTTTTGTTGGGACTGTAAAACTTAAAACAGGAATTTTATATTGTGTTAAACACTCAGGATTGTCTATACTGTGCACTGCACAGTGTTCTTTTTGAACTACAACTTTTGAATTTTTTGAACAAGAGAGTTATGTTGGTACTGTAAAAGAGTAAACAGGCTGGCCTTTCATTTTGTTTAACAGTAAAATAATTTTATTTTATTTTGTGTAAAGCAGAAAATGTTTTGCTGTGCGAAACTGTTGTTTAATAAAGTATACTATTAAGAATTTTGGTATTTATTTGAGATACATTATGGTTTTTATTAATCGAGCAACAGAAAAATAATCGTTATACTGTATAAGAATGGACCAACAGGTCCCGTGTCTCTGGACGGAGACCAGTGAAGGACATTAGAAGCTCTTTCCCGGTGATGGCTGAGCGTTACTGAGCAGCCTCCAACTGAGCTTGAAGACGTAGATGTGACGTGAGCAACCTGTCTGAAAGTTGGAAGTCTTCTGGTAGCTGTGCCAAGAGAAATCTCAATCATTCCCAATCTAGCAGAGACGGAGAGCGTAGGTATATGTAAGGAGATAACATAGACACAGGCTCATTATTGATCACTAAAATGATAGTTAACATTAGTCATTACACTTAAACAGCTAATGGAAGTCCAAACTGCCTGAGAGCTTCTCCTGTACTATACGGTAACTCCTCTACTATAAGACAGGAAGGTGCACTTCTACACAGCCATCATTGAGTCCATCCTCACATCCTCCATCACCATCTGGTACGCTGCTGCCACAGCCAAGGAAAAGGGCAGACTGTTCTCACATCCTCCATCACCATCTGGTACGCTGCTGCCACAGCCAAGGAAAAGGGCAGACTGTTCTCACATCCTCCATCACCATCTGGTACGCTGCTGCCACAGCCAAGGACAAGGGCAGACTGCAGTGTGTCATTCGGTCAGAAGAGAAGGTGATTGGCTGCAATCTGCCGCCGCTCCAGGACCTTTACGCCACCAGGACTCTGAAGCGTGCTGGAAAGATTGTGGCTGACCCCTCCCACCCCGGACACAAACTCTTTGAGCCACTCCCCTCTGGCAGGAGACTGAGGTCCATCAGGACCAAAACCTCACGTCACATGAACAGCTTTTTCCCCTCCGCCACTAGCCTTATTAACAAGGCCCCGAAACCACCCTGACTCTCCACCTTCATGCCACTGTTCTCTCTCTGCTGTAATGCTCTTTGCTCTTTTTTTATTTATATCTTTATTTTTAACTTAATAGATACTGTGTAAATATACTTATATTGTTTGTACCTATACTTATATTGTTTAATATTCCATCTAAAGAGTGTGTGACGTGCACCAACACCACCAAAACAAATTCCTTGTATGTGTTAAAAAATGTACTTGGCAATAAAACCCTTTCTGATTCTGATTCAGTTGATCTTTATCCATATCAATAATACATCATGTATTTGTTGATTTCTGTATTAATAATCTGAATCTGCAAAGTAACTAAAGTGTCAAATAAATGTAGTAAAAGGTTTTCCCACAAATGCCCCAAAAACCTGAATGAAAACATATTTAAAGGTATTTTAAACCATGGACATGCAGTGAGTTATTTTTTATATTCATTGTTTTCTTGTAAATTTGAGGTGGTATGATTGATAAAGGGATTGTGTGTGTTGGTCAGCAGTGTGAGTGTTTCTGCGCACAGGAGGAGACTCTCCATCCTACAGAGAACACAGAGACACTGAGGAACTAGCTCCTAACCCAAACCCAGGATAAAGAGGTTCAGTGAATGTGGTGTTGAAGGTGTGGAGGTGGATCAGTGAGTCAGAGGAGACTGAGTAGAAGGACAGAATGCCAGCAGGACAGTCCACATACACTCCTACTCTACTAATGAGAGTGGCGAAGGAAGAGACGTCTGTTCTTCTCTTGTTGTGAATGACAGTGTAACCATACATGTAAGAGCACTCCAGACTCCAGGACTGATCACTATATCCAAACACACAGTCTTGACTATCTCCTCTTCTGCTGATTCCTCTGTAACTCACTGAAATAAAAACATGTCCTGTCCTCTCGACCTCCCAGTAACAGCGACCAGTCAGACCCTCTCTACACAGCAGCTGGCAATTGCAGTCAAACCTCTCTGGATGATCAGGATATGACTGCTCCTCCTTCACCCGTGTCACCTTCCTGTTGTCGTCAGACAGTTTAAGGATTGTGCTCATGGTGTTTGTGTCCAGTGTGAGTTCACAGGAATCTGATGGAGAGAACGAGACACAGCAGCAGTTTATCATCTAACTTCTAACACACCTGACAGGTTTGTTTGGTAGGTGGAACTACGATGATTGGTTAAACCCAGCGCATCAAAAACAAATCCCATGTGGACTTTTTTAATTTATTTTTTAGGGTTAGGGGTAAGGGTTATTTTTGTATTATTTTTTTCTTAAATAGTCATACGCCGGAAATACAGCACCACGCCAAAGTACTTTAAGCCCTGCAATACTAATCCAACTTTAACATGTGTTCCTTGCTTTCATGAATCAAAGTGAAGACACACTCACACTTCCTCAGACCAGGTTTCAGCCTCTCCTCTCCACAATGATCCAGCCTGGAGGAAGAAACTAAGTCAGAATGACCCTTCAGAACATACATAATCAATCATCTTCAAAATGTATCAAACATCTCAGGTTTCTAAGGTCAAAGATTAACTCTGAACATCAACATCCTCAAAGTGTTCAAATAGAAATTAAACTTATTAGTTAGGATGTGAGTCTCAGCGGGACTGGACTCTCGGCAAATCCATTACTGTCTTTACTGTTGGTACTATTTTACCCCGCCTGCCCCGAGGCCAGTGTGCAGCAGTCCTTTCGCCTAACACCAGCATGAGTTTTCCTTTTTTTGTTGCTTCCTTTGACAACATGCACCACACATTGTTTACTGCATCCATACACCCTCATACACCACTGATCCTGATATCCACACCCCATTGTCTTTATGTTTGCACTTTCATTTAATAAATGTCAGTTTGTTAACATTAAGTTTGCTGTGCATCTCCCTCTTTTGTTGTGGCCTGTGAGCCGGTCATAACAGCAAAATCACAGCACCTCGTAAAACCTGTGGTCATATAGGGACCGGAAGGGATCGCTGTCTTCTTTCCATCTTGCCAGTGTAAGTCAAATCCATCAAAGAAGACCAGATAATCAACACATTTTTGGATCCTGGCAGTACTGCCACCTTCTGTTCAGACCATCTCATGAAAAGACTCAATCTGACTGGTAGTTGAACACACTTCCTGCTGCAAACCATGGGACAGGAATAGGTTTTGCCGGCATATGTGTGTTCAGACTTGGAAGTATCTGGGTTGGAGAGAAACCTCTCCTATAATCTACCAAAAGTCCTCACCCAAGAAAAAATGCCTGTCAGTGAAGACAACATTGTGACTGAAGGAGATTTGGCAAAATGGCCATTCATACCTGAGAGTATCCAGTCTCCAGTGTGGATTATCCAGTCCAGAAGACAGCAAATTCACTCCTGAGTCTCCTGGATGATTGTAGCTCAGGTCAAGCACTCTCAGATGGGAGGGGTTGGAGCTGAGCGCCAAGGACAGAAAAGTACAGCCTCTCTCTGTGATCAGACAGCCTGACAGACTGGACACAGACACACGCACACACACTTAATTTATTTGTCTATTCTTTATATGTTAAGGTAATCAGGAAATTCACTCTAACTCACTGTAAAATGTATAGTCAAATGCCACCAAACCCCATGTGCACATGCATGAGGACTGGTGGAAAATGTAATACTTTATGGGTTAAGTGCTCGGGCGTGACTAAATGGCTCTGTAGCGGTCCCTATAAAACTTTAAAAAATTGGCTTTTGCAGTACGTTTCACATAGGCTAAGAAAAATTGGTGTTCATATGTAACATGTTAAAGTGCTCATATTATGCTAATTTTCAGGTTCATAATTGTATTTAGAGGTTGTACCCACATACTTATGTGGTTTAATTTTCAGAAAACAAACCATATATTTGTTGTACTGCACATTTCTGCAGCTCCTCTTTTCACCCTGTGTGTTGAGCTCTCTGTTTTAGCTACAGAGTGAGACCTCTCACTTCTGTTCCATCTTTGTTGGGAGTCGCACATGCGCAGTAAGCTAGTCAGTTGCAGAGCATGAGGGAGTGCCATGCTAGCAGCTAGGAGAGCATTATAACAAGTGTTCCAAAGTGACCACGTTCGTCACGGAAGTAAATGCTGGACTACAATAGAGCTGTTTGGAGCAGTTTGTGAACAGTGTTTTCTCTGGAAGATGGTAAGTCCCTTTGGGGGGGGACTTTGGGCTTTTTCACGTTGTAAACCTATAACATGCACAAAAACATATAACACAATAAAGGAAAGGGGAAAAGCCAAAAAGCATAATATGAGCACTTTAAGACATTCATAAAAGGCCTTTTTGGGGTTTTATCTTAATTCAACAGGAAGTCCGCAATTTTGAATTTACTGTGCGAAATTAGTGCATTTTTTGTCATTTCGAGCTGAGTACTTTAACAAACTTCTCCTAGAGATCCATTTATCCAAACAACTTCAAATTTGTTCTTTGTATTTTAAAGAACAGGAAGATGAAATGGTATTAAAAGCTTGAGGGTCCAAGTCTGAGGACATCTACATACCAATATTGACTTGTAGTCACCTGCGCTACCTGCTGGTAACAGGAAATCATCATTGTATGATAAACATCATCTGATTAACATGCAATGTACAATGTGTGGTATACAATTGATATGAGCCACACCCTATACTGAAGCCACGCTCCTGTACTTTAGCCCCCTTTCATAAATTATAAACCCTTGAACAAATAATTTTGTGTAAGTTATCATTGCACTTAGCACAGAATTCCTTTTTTATTGGTGACGGGTTGAGACTTGTGAGACATACACGCTTGTAAGACGGGTTGTTGCACTCAGCAGAGAGTTCAGCACAGAATTGGAGATGTTTTTCCTATACTTTTGCCATGCGCCCTACATAATACATGACCCGTTTCTCTTAGACTCTTGTGTAAGGCATCATTGCAGCTTTAATTTGACCTAAATATGCATTCATTATTTTAATATTCAAGGGAACTGGGAACTTTATGTGACCGAATCACAGAGTATCATACGGAGTTCTGAGGTTAAAAAAGGTTGTAGGTCTCCACCAACTTCTGAGAAAAATATCGGGCTCTTTAGCTGCTAGATGTTGAACTTTCTTTAAATTTGTCTGTCTGATGTTTGTTGCTGGGCAGGTAGTTTACAGTGGGTTTATCAGAGCGTGTTTGATGAAAAGAGCTGCCTGCTGCTGCTGAAGAAGGTGCTGATAAAAGCAGCAAGCCTGAATCAAAACAGTAAAATTGTGGGTCGTACATACAGAACAATTAGCTGAACTCTCTACTTATACTTGTATATAAAGCAACATTTAAATGGTTATTTGTTTAACAGTTGTTTAAAGCTGAAACCAGACCTGAGCGTCTCCAGTGTACAGTTTTGACTCTTTAGTCCAGCAGAGATCAGCTTCACTCCTGTATTCTTCAGGTCGTTGTTACTCAGGTCCAGCTCTCTCAGACTAGAGGACTCTGAGCTGAGAACTGAGGACAGAGCTTCACAGCTTCTCTCTGACAGGTTACAGCCACTCAGCCTGAAGAAGAGTTAGTGATAAAGACAAACACTGAACCTGTTTCTGTCACCTACAATGTAAAACCACATTCCATTTCTACGCTTGTCAGACAACAACAAATATGTTGTCTTGTCTAACAGCTATTAATGGAAATTTTTAAAATTATATTCACATCTGCTGGACCCCAATCATTTACACAAATTAGTTTTAATATTAAATTAACTATACAGTAATAGATTTTTTTTAATTTAATTTGGCTTCTTTAAACTGTGGAGGTACAATGAAACTGAAGAAACAATTTGCAGGTTTTTTAATTGATCAACTAATCAAATCGTTAACTAAATCTTAAGACAATCAGTTAACCCAGACATTCATTAGTTGAGAAGAACTCTACGCATCCGATACAGGTAGTATCTGCAGTTATCTGATACTTACAGAGCTTTTTTGGAGGCTTTGACCACTGGCAGCAGCCTCAGAAAAACATCCTCTGAAGCAGAGTATTTCTTCAGGTCAAACACATCCAGATTGTTTCCTGATGACAGTAAGATGAAGCCCAGAGCTGACCACTGAGCAGGAGACAGTTTCTCTGTGGAGAGACTTTCTGAACTCAGGTACTGTTGGATCTCCTCCACTAGAGAACGATCATTCATTTCATTCAGACAGTGGAACAGATTGATGCTTCTCTCTGCAGACAGATTCTCACTGATCTTCTTCTTGATGTAGTTGACTGTTTCCTGATTGGACTCTGGGCTAGTTCCTGTCTGTGTCAGCAGGTCTTCAAGGACAATCTGATTGGTCTGCTGGGAAAGACCCAGGAGGAATCGGAGGAACAAGTCCAGGTGTCCATTTGGACTCTGTAAGGCCTTGTCAATAGCAAAACTGTGGACCTCTGTCGTAGAGGTTCTCCTGAAAACTTCCCATACTTTTTTGAAGATACTTTGCCCAAACATCACATTCTCGTTTCTGTTAATGACTGAGCTCTCTACATGAAGAGCAGCCAGAAACTCCTGAACACTCAGATGGATGAAGCTAAACATCTTTTTGTTATCATTCTTCCTCCCACGTTGCTCTTTGAAGATCTCTGTGAACACTCCTGAGCACACCGAGGCTCCACTGACATCAATGCCACTCTCTTCTAGATCTTTCTCGTAGAAGATCGGGTTTCCCTTTTCCAACTGATGGTAAGCCAGTTTTGCTAATGACTCAATGTACTGAATGCACTGTTCTGGGTCATACTTCTCTTTTGTCTGATGAATCTGAAACACCAGGAATTCTGCGTACATCTCAGTCAGGGTCTTGGGCAGCTCTCCTCCCTCTCTGGTTTTCATCACCTCCTCCAGAACTGTAGCAGTGATCCAGCAGAAGACTGGGATGTGGCACATGATGTGGAGGCTTCGTGATGTCTTGATGTGGAAGATGATTCTGCTAGCCCGCTCCTGATCTCTGAATCTCTTTCTAAAGTACTCCTCCTTCTGTGTGTCAGTGAACCCTCTGACCTCCGTCATGATGTCTACAAAATCAGAATGGATCTGATTGGCTGCTGCAGGTCGTGTGGTTATCCAGATGCGAGCAGAGGGCAGCAGTTTCTTCCTGATGAGGTTCGTCAGCAGCTCATCCACTGAGGTTGGCGCTGTAACATCAATTTTAACTGCCTTGTTTTTATTGGTGGAGCAGTCCAGATCAAGGCGGCTCTCATCCAGTCCGTCCAAAACAAACAGAAGTTTGAATTCACTCTTGTCAAAGTTGGTGTTTCCTGATGACTGCAGAGCTGTAAAGATGTGATTAAGAGCTTTTTCCTTGATGTCCCTGGTCTCTGTGATACATTCATGAATAAGTTCTGCCAAACACCACTTTTCCCCCTTCTTTAAATTCAGCTCGCGGAAGGTGAAGGGGAAAACGAGATGCACATCTTGATTGGCTCTTCCTTCAGCCCAGTCCAACACAAACTTGTGCACAAGAAATGTTTTTCCAATTCCTGCGATTCCATTGGTCAGTACTGTTCTGATGGGTCTGTTACTTACAGAGGGGTGTTTGAACATGTCACAAGGTTTAATTGTTGTCTCTGTATCTGTTGGCTTCACTGTCTCAATCTGCCTGACCTCATGCTGTGTGTTGATGTGTGTGTCACCAGTAGCTTTGATGTACAGAGGTGTGTAGATATCATCCAGAGGTCGCCCATCTTTGTTCTGTGCCCACCCCTCTTGTGCACACAAAAACTCATTCTGGAGGTTTGGCTTAAGCTTTTGTTGGTAATATGAGATGTGTCGTGGTGGCTTTGGTACCGGCACAATCCCGTCTGTGTTGAAAACAAAACAAAAAATATATAAAGTATAATGATGTTTGTCTACAGATGGCAGAATCAGTACACAAATACTCTTCTACTAAAGAATTGGCTTCCTGAGAATAACCAACAACTCAAAGATTTTTCCTTTTAAATAACATAAAATGGAGCCATCTAAAATATCATTATGGTCAACCAAACATATGTTATACAGTCAGTAATGTCAGTAAATGTGTTATTTTGGGCAGAGCATTGAAGTGATGCTTGCATTGATTCACCATCAATGAGTAACTTCCAAGTTATATTCAAGCAGGTGCACAGCACTGCCTTTATAATCTCACACTACTCACTGATACCATCATAACAATTTTACTGAAGTTTTATCATCATCATTTTAGACACCGAAGGATCAGAACTAGACACAAAACAAACTGGGCTTGTAAATAATGAGGAGGCAGTGTGGAGGCTTAGCAGGTGAGCTTGTGAAAATGAACAATCATTTGGCAGTGATGTGTGTTATATACAGTATGTTCTACTATTACAGCAGTAGCTTTTGGTGCATGTGATGCATCAGCCCGTCTCAGTACTTATGTGAATTGATACTTGTTACTAATAACTGAAGTGTACTGATTCTCAGTCATTTGGCTTGTTTTCTGTGATTGATGTGGCGAGGGGGTAAGGCGGAGTTAGCAAGCTAAAGCTAACCAACTAACAAGTCATACACCGGCTGTCCGACTTGACCGCATATTTTTGTCACGCCCCCGGCTGCTGCCGCCTGCTCTCGTCCACTTTACAGGCGAGGCGCAGTTAATTTCAAATGACCCTAATGTTCCCTGAGCTGTGTTGAGCATCTTTCCTCCCAGCCAGGTGCTACAGTTTAAGGCCCCACTGACGCATATTGTCACCTTGACAATTAACATCAATCGGCATGTAGTTGTGTACCAATCAAATTACCACGGCAAACCCTTTCTCAAAGTCAATGCCCTTTCTAACCATTTTATTTCTAGGGATTTGGGCTGGAGGAAAAGAAAGGAGCAAATGCCCCATTCATCATGAGCAAGAGAATGACCAAGATCCTCCAGCTCAGGAAGGAGCTGAAGAGCCTGAGGTGACAGTAAAAGGAAGCGAGTGAAGAAGAGAGCCCTTTCTGGGAGCTGCACCACATCCTTCACAAAATATTCACAACCTTGACAAGAGCTGAGTGGTATCGCTGGGAGAGGAAGGAGAGGGCCACTATGCGAACTGCAATTTGCAGCGGACAGCACAGTGGACAGCTCACCACTTCCAAATCTGAGATTGACAGCTACCTCAGAGACACCTTTAGTGATGCAAAAAGGGAGAAAGATCTTGCGTAAAGTCTTTGATTAATCCACCTTCACCAACAGTGGGCAAGGCAGCCCATCATGAAGCAGATTCAGGAGGTGGTCCAAAAGGCACTAGCCCCAGGACTGAGTAGGGTACCCTAAAGAGTGTACAAGAAATGCCCCCCTACAACCATAACTGCCCAGGGCTACTGCTCTGGCTGATCCTAAACGTCATCTGGAGGAGGGGCAAGGTTGCTCATTAGTGCGGGTGTGCTGAAGCGGTGTGGATTCCGAAGGAGGAGAATTCAGAGAACTTCGACCAGTTCAGAACCATTTTCCTGCTTAGTTTTGTAGGAGAGCTATTCTTCAGCATTGTGTCAAGGCACCTGATAGGTTTCCTCCTAGGGAATGCATACATCGACATCTCGGTGCAGAAAGGTAAGATCCCAAAGGTACAGGATGTCTGGAGCACACAGTTGTGGTCACGCAGCTGATACAGGAAGCCAGACAGAACAAGCGGGACCAGGTGTTGCTGTGGATGGACCTCACAAACAACTACGGCTAGATAACCCACAAGCTTGTTGAGGTGGCTCTTAACCGGCACCACGGCTCAGGCGAGTCCTGAGACCTTATTCTGGACTACTACAACATCTTGGGTTTGAGGGTCTCCTCCAGGACAACATCAGAGTGGATGAGGCTTGATAAGGGGATGATCACTGGATGTACACTTTCAGTGATCCTCTCTGAGCGAGCGACCAATCAAGAGCTGGAAGCATGGGGTGACCTCTAGCTCACCCAGTAGAGTGTGCGCTTGAAGGCTTCCAGAGAAGAGTGAGCAGGTTCCCAAGAAGGTTGTTGGGTCTTCCTCAAAGCCTGAGCAACACCACCCTGTACGAAAAGAACAACATCCTGAAGCTCCCTTTTTAGCAGCCTAAATGAAAAGTGCAGGGTGACTCGTACAAGGGAGGTCCTGCAATACCGGGAGTCAAGCAACCCTAAAATCTCCCAGGCCGATATCCAGGTCAGAACAGGTCAAAAGTGGAAGGCAGCAGAGGCTGAGTTGAGACACATCTCACTGGTAGACACAGAGACACATGGAAAGGCTGGCCTTGGTAGTAGCACAAAAAACATGCTACAACAAGGGCGAAGGGGAAACATAGGAGGGCCATGATCCAAGCGGAGATAGAGCATTTGTCAATGCCACTTGGATGGTTGGAATACAGAAGCATGGAGCCTGGGCAAGATAGAAGCAAGCAGTGCAGCAAAAGGCGACACAAGCTCCGGAGGGCGGAGCCCCACCGCGTTAAGTTCTTGATTCATGTGAATCCATGGGAAAGTCAAGTCACCCGAATGCCCTCAGTCAAACCATTCACCTTTCATTAAAACTGGTAGGAGGAAGAAGCTTTAAATACCTCCTCCTCCATTCTGCTCTCAACTCGGTAGGACTGGGAACTGAAAATTGACCTGGGGAAGCAACTCTAAATGTTGCTGTCACACCTTGAGGGAAGACATGGTGCTGCTCTCCGAAGCCTCAAAGCCTTGGTAATTCTCTTAGAACCTATAGTCCCGCGGGCAGAATGCATCAAGGACTCTGACGAGATGAAAAGAGGCAAATACACGCAGCTGGTGGAGAGAGGGGTGTGAGCTGATGATGCCAAGATGAACTTGAGGAAGCTGTTAAGATGCTCCGCTCTATCCAACACACAGTTTATGGCTGCTCCTCTGCTTTACACTGAGTGCCATGTTTGTGTTCTGACAGCAACTTACTCCAAATTAGAGCTTAGATCGGGCCCAAAAAAATCAAGCCCGACCCTACCCGAGCCCGTGCACGTTGCGTCCGAGCCCGACCCGACACATTAACTGTAATTATGAGCCCGAGCCTAATTTAAACCCGACAATATTTTAATACGTGGGCCGTTATAACTGACGTTCTCAACTACAATTCAGAGTTGTTTGAATTACAGAAATCTGTTTAAAATTGGCCCGGCCCGGTTCGGGCTCGGGCAGAGAATCTAAACTCTACTCCAAATGGCTTTATTGTTCCCAATTTGTACCAATTTTATTTTCATGCAATAGAAAATCTTCAGAATAAAATCTGGTGATTTTGTGTCATTTCAAATGCTTTGCACAGCATATCTGAAGTACAGTGGCTTCAGAAAATATTTAAATTTAAGACAGACTTTTTGACAAAATTCTTACACACACACACACACACACACACACACACACACACACACACACACTTTAATAACCTTTTGCTAATGTACCTTTAGTTTCTTCAACACCACTGGCATCCACTGAAACAGAAATAATGTAATTATTACCATCCAGTTTTTATTTGATTGATCTGATTTGCATTCAAATTCACACACCTCCCTCTCAGACTCACTGTGTCAGTAGTACTTCAGTCTAGTTATGTTTAATTAGCACACACACACACACACAATACCTTCGGTTTTGGGAGAAATGGCTTTCGTCCCATCTGTCCTGTCAGGAGACGTGACTGAAACCCAAACATTTAACAGCTCTTGAGGAATGCAAAATCATTTAAGGCATTTTGTTAAATACAATTAAAGCATGTACATAGTTAAACATAAATCAGGCTTTATTTAATGTATGAATTCAGTGGAAACATTACCATATGTGTTGCTGACATTAAGCGTTATATTCCCTCCCACATGAACATCTGTAAACTGAGGTGAGCTGACGACACTTCCATACTGGGCTGTGACTGCTGGGCTTCCTGCTCCCCTCTGAGTGTCAGCTGATTGAGAATAGACAAAATAATCAGGAACCACAACTCATCAACTCCTGAACTGCTATAAGGGTTCAGATATTCTTTTTTTTGTTAGAGCTGATTTAGCAAAGCCCTGAAGGATCAAGAACAAATAAAGCTTGGTACGGGGTTTCTGCAGGTTTTACCAAGTCACATTTAAGACTTTTGAAGACCTTTTTAAGACCTTTATGAATATAATTTAAGACATACAGGATATCGCGACATAAAAGTACAACGAAATGCAGCAAAAGTACTTGCATAGTAAGTAAATATAGTATTAAAATTGACTAAAAGCGACAGAGTAATAATGGTCTGTACATATACAGCAAATTATATTTGGACAAGCAAAAGAACTACAACACCACAGAATAAAAAAGAATTTTATGTATTTTTAAATACATTTCAATGAGCATTAGAGGCGTTAATGGACGTAGGAAAATGTAAGACCCGTTTAAAATGATTTAAGAACTAGAACACCATAATTTAAGACTTGTTAAGGCCTAAAATTTAGATTTTGAAATGTTAGACTTTTTTAGACTTTTTAAGACCCCCCTGATGGTAGAAATGTGATAAACTTCAAATGCTTTGCACAGCACATCTGATTACCATATCAGAAACTATTTAAATCTTTAAAATGAATAAAAAAAACCTTTAAGGCAGTTATCTTACACACACACGACAAATCAAAATCACACTTTAATAATCTGTTGCTAAAGTACCTTCAGTGTGAGGAGAGGAAGCTCCTCTGTTCCCTGAAGTTTCTTCAACATCCACTGAAACAGAAAATCATGTGATTACTACTGTTTTTTATTCGATTGATGCAATATGCAAAATTCACGCACCCATGACTGTTTTTATCAAAAGGAGTCTGGTGGCTTTGAAGAGAGCAGAGATAACGGCTTTACTTCCCCGTCATAAAGGGCCGTCTGACAGCAAGGTAAAGGAATGAAAATATTCTAAACATAGCCTACACTTAAACTGATAGATGTTTGTAGGGGTCTAAAATGTGTTTAGCTGCTGCCCCCGTCCACACCAGGACATTGCTTAGCTTCTGTGTCAGTACTCCTGCCTGCTTCACCAAACTGAAATATACTGTAGCTAACACACTATGGAGAAATAGCTCAGACAACCACACTGATAAAACATCTCAACTGTCCCTTTAACAAACACTGATGAGTCCCCTCACTTTAATGTGGAACTTTCTGCTGACAGTTCCATCAGTCTGCACCCATATGACACTGTCACTGGTAGTGCTGCAGGTATTTTACAGGATGTAAAGGTCTGAAATGAGCTGATAATGACTTGATCTAGCAGGCATCTGAATGCTAGAGATGAATGCAACAACAACAACAACAACATTGTTAGAACGTGTACAGAACATGATGCAATGTTAAAGCTGGGACTATGTTGACTTACTGAGTCTCTGCAGGAAGCTGTCCTTTAAACACTAAAGGTGGATCCATGGACCAGTGGCTCTTGATGGACATACAGCTGGGTTCAGGGGAGTCCTTTTTTGTAGCACTTAGGAGGAAAATACAAAAACATAACAATGTGACATTTAATGAGCCATGGTTCAGCAGCTGTAACCATGGTTCCAACATGTGTGAGGCAGAGAAACCACAGATGAGCTGTAGTTGTGCTGTCAGTCCACTAGATGGAGAACTTTACCCCCACCATCTCCACAGAGCTGGAGAGCAGACTGACTGAGTCAAAGTAGAACAGGAGGCACAAACAGTCAGATAACTCCAGTCATTACACAAGATAACACAACATCCAACATTAAAAACACACTTTGACCTTTTGGTCTGGAGGGAGAGAAAATAATCTGAGATGTGAAAGTTAGAGAGACAGAAAGAAACAGATCAAGTACTTCCAAGTCTGCTCCTGCAGCACTTTTCTGTCTCCTCTCCTTTATGTACCTGTCCTTTAGGTTCTTCCACCTGTTCTTACACTCCTCCTCTAAATACATGAAGACGTGTGGATTATTTTCATTTCTAAATAAAATGTTGCATTTCAACACACTGTGTCATTGCATGTTTATATACTTAAGTAAGAGGTCTGCAGTCATTGCAGTTGGGTATAATAAAGATATTACTACATTCATACATGCATCATTCATTCTCTGGAAAACACTTTGTTTAATGCATATGTGCAATTAATTCCTCCAAAACTGGAGCTTACACATTTGGAAATGGGTAGTTATTCTGTGTAAAGGTGCTCCCTTTCATGTGCATTGTTCATTAGACCAGTGTTTCTCAAATGGGGGTACGTGTACCCCTAGGGGTACTTTGGAGGACTGCAGGGGGTACGTGACATTTTTTGCAAAATGTTTTTCAGTTACAAGGCTGTAGTTACTTCTACTGTCCAAGTTTGTCACATTTTTCAAAGTTTTTGTCACCTTTTTTTGAAGGTTTTGTTGCTTGTTTTTACCTATTCCTGCCTTTATTCCTTACGTTTGTCTACCGTCTTATTTTCTTCAAAGTTTGTCACTTTTTTCAAAGTTTGTCGCTTATTTGAATTTGTTGTCACTTTTGTCGCCCTAGAGTTGCCTTCTTTCTTTCTACTGCCTTTTTCCAAGGTTTTGTCACCTTTTTCATCAGCATTTGAATGTTTTCCAGGTACAAGGCCGTTGTTTAGTAAATCTATCGCTGACATCGCTGTACTGTTCCTCTTTATACACAAATTATTCGCGCTGTGTAGGGGGTACATGGCTTAAAAAGCTGTTCAAAGGGGGTACATTATTGAAAAAAGCTTGAGAACCTCTGCATTAGACTGTACTTCCAGAGTGAACTGTTAAATATGAACAACACAAAGCAGTTTCACTATCTTGGTATAAACAATGGCGGAAGGACTTGTCAGTTTGATTCATGGGTATAAATACTTGCTCTGGACACAAACAAAAGATTTCCAGCAAGATACACGATTTTTCAGGTCAGTCACTCTGCGGTGCAGTTTACACCGATTGTTTTAAGAAATGCACTCACTGTTGTACAAATGCAATTATGATTTGACAAATGCACCAAAGTAACTGAGGAAAAATGTAACATAGGATTGTATTTCAGTGGAGACATATATGTTGATTTCACATAGCTAAAACAAAGCTGAATGATTTAAATGAAGAGGCTACAATAATCTCCACAGCTGACATGCCTGTTATGGTGAAATATGCTTCCACAGCATAGTTCTGCGTCCGAGGTCTCTGTACGACCTCGACCTCGTGTCGTAGCCTGTACAGCTCTGGGAGATCGCCGACGGCCAAAATCAGCCTCTCGTCCATGTTCCGTTTGTGGATCCACGTGTATTCTGTGTTTTTTGACACTTCACTGCACGTCACAGCGCACTGCGGCTGCTGACCGCAGCACGCGCAAGAGCGGCCAGCCGCAAAATGGTGTTTTTTGATGTTCTGAGTGCGGTTTTGAAATGATTATTTAAACCAGCTCCATTTAAGTTTTTGAAGTAGCATATAAAAAGGTTTGCAGTCACTTGATTTAGATACACTCAAAAATGATTGGTGCTATAAAATCTAAGATAAACAGCCGTAGATTCCGTCTCTTACCTCCGTCTTGTACTGCACTGAGGTAGGTTGCGTGTAAAATGCTGCTGCGCTATTTTATTGTTTTCTTTGAAAATTGTGTTGTGACCATTCAATATTTAGTGCCTCAAAGCTTATACGATATTAAGTAAGTTGTTTAGTGCTGTTTTTACGGTTAAATATAAGTTTTAACGATGCTTTGTTAACTTTTTCTTTTCGCGCCATTTTCGTTTCTGTGCAATGTAAATAACGGAGGCTCTGCAGGCCATGTTGAGTGTGTCAATTCTCTTAGAAACTGCAGCCTGGTTTAAAGCAGAACTGGTCGGCTCCACCGGTGCTACTCATAGATATATGAAGAGAACGTGTTACCACATTGGAAATGCAACATCCGGTCTCAGAATATGAAAAAACATTTAGCATTAGCATAGCATTTTTTCATTTCTGTTTTCTAATGATTTAATTTTTTTGTTATATGAAATAGAAAATGAAAATCGAAGCATTTTTTAAATTTTCACATTCCCTTTTGACCATGAAAAGGAAAAAACGCCTTGTATTTCAATTTCAAATTTTGTATTTTTAAATGAAAAATCAAATAACCATTCGTTTTTTTTGTTTTTTTAATACCTGTTAATGAAAATCGATTGACCAAAACATACACTGACCTGTTAGCAATACCAGTCGTTTTGTGTGCATGCAAACAGCGTAACAACAAAACAAAAAAACAGCGTAACAACATGTCCACAGGAAGTTGAACATGCCTGTGTGAACGACTGATGTAGTGACACAAATAAGACAGAAGTGCTTATAACTTTATGTTACTGCAGCTTTTCACAACTGTTGATACAGGGGACAGCCATGTTGGATTTTGAACTCGGGCTACTGCGAGGCTGTAAATCCGAGGTCAGGGAGCGTGTTTACGACTTTGACCTCGTTAAAGCCGAGTCCCGAGGTATTTAGAACGCGGCATTATTTGTATAGTTGTATTTTTGTATATAATGTCCCTATATGTATATCGTTGTCTCTATTGTATAGTATATGTCTATATGGCCAATAAAACTGATTCTGGTTATTATATATATTTTTTATTTTTTTTGGTACCATGGTTGTTAAAGTTAAGTTACAACGTCAGGGAAACGCTAAGGGAACGTTCCATAAAGGGTGCAACGCTAGGGGAACGTTCCATAAAGGGTGCAACGCTAGGGAACGTTCCATAAAGGGTGAAACGCTAGGGGAACGTTCCATAAAGGGTGCAACGTTCGATGTAAAACTTTCCATGGGAACCAAAACCTAACCAAACCATAACCTCCAGGGAACGTTCCCGCAACCAAAAACGAACGTTCCCGCAACGTTCTGGGAACCATAAATTGTTAGCTGGGTAACTAGTTACTTTGAGCAGTAAAGCTAGAGGGACGTTACCTCTCAACTAGTACTTTGCTAACAACACATCAGCGGTCAGCTAACTTCATGTCAAAGTTGTTCCCACAATCTTTACCAAGATATTCATTACTTAAACTACTTTGTTACCTGTTCGACTCGAGCTTCTCCGAGCTTTCAGCACATTTAGACCCGTTTTAGTCCACATTAAAGACCGAAAAACTACACCCAAAGATTCTCTAAACAGTCTCCTGCCGCTGACGTTTCTACTGTTTCGGTTTCTGTCAAGTGACGTTTATCACTTAAGAGCAGCTTCCTTTCAAAATAAAACACTTCCGTTCGGACGCGAAATACCAAAATAAAAGCCTCTAGTTCAACTACAGTGGAATACAGTATTTCAACGTTACACACAGTCCCAAAACAAACCATGGTTTTGTTTTGTTTTGTTTTTATTCATATACAAGATGGATAGAAAAATGAAATTTTCATGATTTTATTTATGTGTAGACAGAATTGTATTGTTCAACCAAATATTACACATTATGATTACTTTTTTAAGTTAAAGGGGAACGGCAAATAAAGAATAGCTTGATTGTAGTTTGTTTTTACTGATGTGAAACGTACAGGGCTTCTAACCCTCTGATCTGAGATCTGATCCGTCTCTGCTGTCAAAACGTCCGACTTGTTGACTTTGGGAGTTTTAAACATGTTGCACCTTAACAATCTCCTTTTCTTTGTTAAAGAAAGCTGGTAACATGTTTTGGTAGGTACATTAACTATCATATATTCATAAACGATCAGTAATGTGAGGATTAATGGTATCTCATGCATGAGTTAGTGAACAGTACGTTCATTAATGCATCAAACTCGAGGCCTGCGGTCCAAACCCGGCCCCTCTCACATTTTGATTCAGCCTGCCTATTCATTTAGGTTCACAATAGATTTTGGTCCGCCTAGTTGTGTCTAAACCAAAAAGACAGGAAACCTTTTTCAAACTGTAATTACGAGACACTCAAAGCAGAATTTGGCAGATTTGCCGACTTTGAGACCCAGAAATTCCCGCAGAAGAAGCAGAGTTTTCATATTCAGGCTGAGAAACAGGTTGTTGTAGAAAATGTAAAATATAGCCTAATCGTTGTTTTGCTAAACTCCATGATGGCTGAGGAACTTTTTGCTGACTTTTGCAGGGCTTTATGTCGACCGAAGTTCAACAAAAGTCAAAACAAGTGACAAAATAGCAACAAAACGTTGCAAAAACAGAGAATGTTTTTTAAAAAAAAGTGATAAAACGTCACAAAAAGTCGTGAAAAAGCTACAAAAATGACTAAAAAAAGCAACATGCAACAATACAGTTAAAGATATTTGACTATATGTGTTTAAAAGCATAAACTCTACATGTCTGGCGCTAAATGTGATTCTCATTTCCAGTCTCTTAGTCAGGTTGAGCTTGACACCCCTGGCACAAGGTGCTGGGCATTTTGGTAACCCTTTATGGCATAAAGGGTTACCAAAAAGCTCAGCAATCATTTCACATTTCTATGAATATGTCAGCTGTGACTTCTGAAAACTTTTGTTTTCTTTATGGGTGTTGTAGCCAATTTAGACGTGTGTGTGTGTGTGTGTGTGGTAGGTTTCTGTGAATGGTTTGTTGGCTACGTCACATGCGCACCTGTGTGTATGTGTGCTAATCAGAGGTTAGAAAGGGAATCACAGGTGAGGGAGATGGAGGAATTAGGATCTGGGAAGCCACACAGTTTCTCAACCTCAGCTGTGTGCGAGTGATGTTTTTAGATCTCGTCTGCTCGTTTTTTAATCTTTCACAGTCAGTCTTTTTGTAGGTATTTTATAAATGCATTTAATAACACCTACAAAAAGACTGTGAAAGATTAAAAACGAGCAGACGAGATCTAAAAACATCACTCGCACACAGCTGAGGTTGAGAAACTGTGTAGCTTCCCAGATCCGCGTCTAAATTGGCTACAACAATGTGGTTATTGAACAGATACGGTGTGACATAAAGAAGTGGTCACTGCTGGAATACAAACTCCCCGACAACCAAGTGACTTCAAACACAGAGCTTTATTGTGTTTAAATGTAGAAAACAGTGAAAAAAAGTGAGTCTCAGTGTTCACACAATCACGTGCCAAGATTTCAATTCAACTCAAAATCAAAATGTGATCCTGGAAGAGGAAGTAAAAACATTTCATTTGCATTTTCACATCGTGTTATTACACGGCTTGTATCTTGAAATGCCAGATTTAAACAATAGTCTAAATCTATCTTAAATGCTATTAACGTGCAAACAAAACCTTCAAATGTTTGTGTTGCAGTGAATCAAAGACAGAAAACATTTGATGCTAAAATTACAAAATCGAAAATTTGTAAGGCAGAAATAAAACCCCAAAATCAAACCTCAATCACATCTTACGCTGGGTTCCCCCCGGCACGTCTCCGCTGTATCCGTGACGCGGAGTCGTGTCACCACAACACGATGCCGACGGTGTTCACGTTTTGCAGACAATGACTTGTTGGTGTTGATGTTTTCTATCAGTTTATATCTGGCCTAACACAACTGTTGTAAGTGTTCTACTCCTGGCACACGCTTTGCCATTTAGTTTGAATATCATTATATACTAGTAACAAGCTAGTTGTCGTGGGGTCAGCCCTATGTTCCCACATTTCTAAGATTTTTCTTAAAATTAGGCCCTATGTTCCCACATTTCTAGGACCTTTTCAAAATTAGGTCTTGTGTTCCTACATTTCCCTTCAATTTAAGCCCTATCGTCCCACACGACTTTTTGGAAGCACTTTATAGTAAATAAATGAATGAATGAATGCAATGCTAACGTTACCACAATGCTAACGTTACCACTACTACTAAAACAAACACACACACACACATATACATATATATATATATATAAACTCACCAGGAGTACCAATGTTTTGCCAAGCTAGCTGTTAGCATTCCTGTGGTCATAGAGATACGTATCATAAAGGAAGCTATAGGAAAAATCACAATCTTTTCATTTGCACGTATAGCATGTGTGTATACACGGCAGAAAATATTGGAGGCACGTTGGATGAGTCTGCTCTCTCATTGGCTACCACTCTGCGAAAGTTGACTCCGAGTCGACTTTGGGAGAGCGGTGAACATCCGGGTACTTTCGCCGTCTCAGAGGGAACCAATTGAGTCGCTCTGCCGTTACTTCAGCTGCCTGTGGAAACCCAGCTTTAAGAGACTGAATGTCACTCCATTTTACTGGACGATTGTCTGTGACAAATAATAAAGTTCCCTCTTCTGAAATCAGACCTTAAAGTAAAATGTCTTTCTCAGTTTAAACACGCAGTGAAACTGAGAAAATATAACTTCAGAAAGCTTTTAGGAACTTGTCAAATTACATATGTGTAAATTGTAATTGTAGATATTTTCCTCAAAATATAAAACTGCAGTTCACTGATTGTTTTGATATTTAAACCTTGATATGTTTCTGTATTTTATTAAATAATATAACCATTTATTGTCATGATTTTACTGTATATTTTTAATAATAAAGTGCAGTTTGAAAGTTAGTAGTGAAGTCAGAAATCAGATTCTTTTCGAGCTGCCAAACTTAAATCTGAATCATAGTTTACAGGATGTTTCATCAACAATGTCTTTCTGTCAGTCTTTGTTCTTTAAACTCTTCATTTTTGTTCAGACTTCGACATCTGAAGATGTCACATTTTATGCTGCCGACAATGTTTTAAACAATATGTCATATTTATAATAATGCTGCCCTTTGTTTTTGAGAATCAAACTCTTAATTTGGCGGGTCAGAGCTGAAAACAGGAACCAGTTTATGCTCCTGACTTTGAACTCTCATAGGCGTATTGGTTTTACTTTGGCAGCTACTTCCTGTGATTCTCGCGGGTTTTTAATTCATTATATGAATATGTACAAATACAATGCACTGAAACATTACAACTGATCCACTTTAGAGTCATTTCCTCCAAAGCTGAATCATGGGTAATATTCTGTCACGGAGTAAAACTTAACGTCAAAAATATTAAAGGCACATTCAGTGATGCAGAGCGGTCAGTGAGATGCTACGTTAGTGTTATATAACCGTCTGACACTTTAGTAAGTCATGTTTTCAATCTTCTTCAGATTCTGCTAACGACAGGCTAACGTCGAGCTAACATCAAGCTAACGTTTTTAGCTTAAACGTAGTGTGATCTTTCTTAGATTTTAGGAACTTTACAGCAACCTTTTCTCTTTTAACATTTTGAGTAAAAATACAAACAATAATGCATGAATGAGACTGTCTCTCATAACGTCGTACGGTTTGGAGGACTGGTTGGCATTTTTTTAGTCTCGCTTTGCCAGACCCTCCTCCACAGCGCTGTGGAGGAGGGTCTGGCTAGTCCACACAGCATTCCTGGATGGGAGGAAAACGTGCTCTGGTTTATTGGCATTTCTTTAAACCAATCACAATCGTCTTGGGCGGGGCTAAGCTCCGGACGGAGCCGCTGCAAAATAGTCGTACGAAAGAAAACTCAGATTGGACAGATGGTCTAACTAGCTGTCTGGATTTACCCTGCAGAGATCTGAGGAGCAGTTAACCATAGTCCTCACAAATCCACCAGAGGTTAGAACGCCAACACAGAGACAGAGGAAGGAAAATACATGCATCTGGTGGAATTTTGGGAGGAAGATGATGATAGAAACATCTGATATACTTTGTTGAAGATTCGTGACCCCAGGCGCGAGAGAAGTATTTCAACCTTCCGCTGAACAGCAAACCTGAAAGTCAGCAAAACTGATTGAAGTGGTTTTCCAGCATTGATGACATGATCTGACGTCTGATCAGACTGAAAACACAGAGAGTGGTTTATGGGATTTGCTGGTGAGAAGATTGATCGAACTTTCTGTCCCAACACCACGTGAAAATCAGCCAAAAAGTGAGACTTTTTGGCATCTCGAGGTGACTTAAAAGGTTGAATCAGGTCCGTCAGTGAACCTGCGTCATAGTGAGTATGTCTACATGCAAACATGATACGGGTCATGTAATCAGTACATCCTTTTGGATATTCTGAATAAGGCCTTTTTCTAAATTTAGCCTTTTCAGATTAAGACGTGTGATATGTCGGAATTTTTCAGATTTTTGAGGCATTCTTTGGACGTGTATACAGCGCATTCAGAATCTGCGTCTCAATCTGGATTTTTACTGCAGTTTGTGACAGTTTACTGCCTCTCGGCTGTTTACGGCTTACGGTAGGCTCTGTGCGTTGCTATGGTTACTGGACAAAAATCAACCAGTCGACAGTTTGCAGGGCTGCAGACCTGAAAAGAAGGAGAAACACAGTAACTTTTAAACATCATCAAAGACTGGGATATCAACAGTTTTTTGGATACGAGGCGACCTTTTCTAGAAGCTGGTTGAAGGAATGATCGCTCAAACATGTTCTGATACTTTTTTATAAAATGCATTTTAAAGGTCCCACGACATGGTGCTCTTTGAATGCTTTTATATAGACCTTAGTGGTCCCCTAATACTGTATCTGAAGTCTCTTTATATAGACCTTAGTGGTCCCCTAATACTGTATCTGAAGTCTCTTTATATAGACCTTAGTGGTCCCCTAATACTGTATCTGAAGTCTCTTTATATAGACCTTAGTGGTCCCCTAATACTGTATCTGAAGTCTCTTTTATATAGACCTTAGTGGTCCCCTAATACTGTATCTGAAGTCTCTTTATATAGACCTTAGTGGTCCCCTAATACTGTATCTGAAGTCTCTTTATATAGACCTTAGTGGTCCCCTAATACTGTATCTGAAGTCTCTTTATATAGACCTCAGTGGTCCCCTAATACTGTATCTGAAGTCTCTTTATATAGACCTTAGTGGTCCCCTAATACTGTATCTGAAGTCTCTTTTATATAGACCTTAGTGGTCCCCTAATACTGTATCTGAAGTCTCTTTATATAGACCTTAGTGGTCCCCTAATACTGTATCTGAAGTCTCTTTATATAGACCTTAGTGGTCCCCTAATACTGTATCTGAAGTCTCTTTATATAGACCTCAGTGGTCCCCTAATACTGTATCTGAAGTCTCTTTATATAGACCTCAGTGGTCCCCTAATACTGTATCTGAAGTCTCTTTATATAGACCTTAGTGGTCCCCTAATACTGTATCTGAAGGCAGGATACCCAGGGCTCAGTTTACACCTATCACCATTTCTAGCCACTGGGGGACCATAGGCAGGCTGGGGGAACTCATATTAATGTTAAAAAACCTCATAAAGGGACAGTTTCATGCTATGGGACCTTCAACAAAAATTTAATTATGTGTTTGTGTATAAACTACATGTGTTTTGTGTGCAGAAATCTTAATGTGTAAAGTAACTAGTAACTAAAGTAACTAGTAACTAAAGCTGGAACAGATGAATGTAGTGGAGTAACTAAAGTAACTAGTAACTAAAGCTGGAACAGATGAATGTAGCGGAGTAACTAAAGTAACTAGTAACTAAAGTAAGTAGTAACTAAAGCTGGAACAGATGAATGTAGTGGAGTAACTAAAGTAACTAGTAACTAAAGCTGGAACAGATGAATGTAGCGGAGTAACTAAAGTAACTAGTAACTAAAGCTGGAACAGATGAATGTAGCGGAGTAACTAAAGTAACTAGTAACTAAAGTAACTAGTAACTAAAGCTGGAACAGATGAATGTAGCGGAGTAACTAAAGTAACTAGTAACTAAAGCTGGAACAGATGAATGTAGTGGAGTAACTAAAGTAACTAGTAACTAAAGCTGGAACAGATGAATGTAGTGGAGTAACTAAAGTAACTAAAGCTGGAACAGATGAATGTAGTGGAGTAACTAAAGTAACTAGTAACTAAAGCTGGAACAGATGAATGTAGAGGAGTAATTAAAGTAACTAGTAACTAAAGCTGGAACAGATGAATGTAGCGGAGTAACTAAAGTAACTAGTAACTAAAGCTGTAACAGATGAATGTAGAGGAGTAACTAAAGTAACTAGTAACTAAAGCTGGAACAGATGAATGTAGTGGAGTAACTAAAGTAACTAGTAACTAAAGCTGGAACAGATGAATGTAGCGGAGTAACTAAAGTAACTAGTAACTAAAGTAACTAGTAACTAAAGCTGGAACAGATGAATGTAGTGGAGTAACTAAAGTAACTAAAGCTGGAACAGACGAATGTAGTGGAGTAACTAAAGTAACTAGTAACTAAAGCTGGAACAGATGAATGTAGTGGAGTAACTAAAGTAACTAGTAACTAAAGCTGGAACAGATGAATGTAGCGGAGTAACTAAAGTAACTAGTAACTAAAGCTGTAACAGATGAATGTAGTGGAGTAACTAAAGTAACTAGTAACTAAAGCTGGAACAGATGAATGTAGTGGAGTAACTAAAGTAACTAGTAACTAAAGTAACTAGTAACTAAAGCTGGAACAGATGAATGTAGCGGAGTAAAAAGTATAATATTTCTCTCTGAAATGTAGAAAGTGGCATGAAAAGAAAAGACTCAAGTGTCGACTACATTTGAAAGTTGACAGTTACCCTTTAAATGCAGCCTTGTTGCTCTGCGTTCCCCCCCTCTCAGAGGAGTTTGGGCCTCGCTGGATTGGCCCTCACCGAGGAAAAGGCCCCGATGTGTGTGATGAGGTTGGGTTCCACGCTGTGCGCCTTCTCCCCGGGGATCGTCCTCGCCATCCGATACAGAACCATGTCCTTGGCGTTGCCCTTGGCGCAGAACGAGCCGTCCAGATACTCGGCCACCCTGAGCGAGGCGTTGCCGGGGAAGAGCATGGCCGGCGTGCAGCACTCCGTCGCCGGGGAGACGGCGTAGAGCTGCGGGGAGAGCCTCCGCGCCTCCAGGAGGTAGTGCCGCCCCAGCAGCTCGGCGGCCGCCATGACGTAGAGCGTGAAGAAGAGGAGGTGGCCGGCCGACAGCGAGAAGGAGAACGAACACGCGTTCCAGAGCCGAGTGGCGAGGAGGAGGGCCGTCGCTGTGACCAGCCCAAGGCCCACCCACTCCAGGATGCGGTACGGCTCGGGGTTCCAGTAGCGCTGCAGCCTCTCCGGGTGATACAGCTTGACGTAGAGCGTCTGCAGGGCAAAGCGGCGGGACAGCAGGTCCTTCACCACGGAGAAAAAGTCTGGCTTTGGCAGAGCGTCGTCCTCCAGGACGATCACGTGTTTAGGCTGCACCAGCTCCCAGCCTTTGCGGAGACAAAAGACATAATCCCTCTTCTCCCTCTCGAAGGTGTTGGCTCGCTCCCTGCTGTCCCTCTGCTGCTCCTTCGGGGAACGCCGGATCACCCTGTTTCAGGTTTGATATAAAGTACATACACAAGGAGAGGAAAGAAGCTTTGAAAGGTCATTCTTTACTTAGGCTACAAAACATTTCAATGAGAGCTAAGCGTGCAAGACATATCGACTCAATATCGTTATCGCAACATATCGAAAGTGTCGCAATACGTACGCAATATTGAGTTTATTTTGTGGAGCGCTGCGTCCCGTCCGTTGGCTGTGTGGTTTAGTTGTGTTTGTAATGATCATGTTTCATTGGCCAGTTACTGTGCCACTTGCACATGTTAGTGCACGTCAGCGCACGGTCCACTATGTGACGAACCCTACGGAGCGTACCGCGTGAGTGCGTATTTCAACAGAGTGACAGTGTTGAAGAAATAGAGACAACAAAACAGAACGAAATATTTAAAAATCTCGATATTCCGATATATCTTATAAAAAAGAAATCCAGAAACGCATTACAAAACATAAACAGATTTCCCTAACATTACTTATTTATGAGTCCTCACTAAAATAATATGATAATGCAGTATAAAAATAACTTGTTTTATTGTCACAACAGAACATCAAAATATATTAAAGTTCTGATAAATAAAATGTATAAAAATACAAACTTCAGATATGAAACTGAAAGGGTTAACCACAGGGACGGTGTGGAGCGCCCTCTGGTGGACAGACTATGCAACGCCAACACTCAGAACATGGTTGAAGGGGGGTTTCATCCATTTTTATTTTATTTTTTTAATATTAATTTATTCATTATAAATGCCGATACCGATTCTAAAATACAGTATTGTGGTGCTGCAGAGACTTCTGGCCTACACATCGTA
Organism: Sander vitreus; assembly: GCF_031162955.1. Classification (NCBI taxonomy): domain Eukaryota; kingdom Metazoa; phylum Chordata; class Actinopteri; order Perciformes; family Percidae; genus Sander; species Sander vitreus. The sequence continues at coordinate 1,330,179 of NC_135856.1, read as the reverse complement.
TCCTACAGAAAAACATACAAACATAAAAACATATTTTTCAATGAAAATGAGAATAATGACACAAAAACGATCATTCCCTCTAATGTCATGAATCATATCGCAATCGCAATATCAGCCAAAATAATCGCAATTAGATATTTTCCTAATATCGTGCAGCCCCACCCCTGAGCCATAGGTTCAGAATATCTGGAGAAAAATAAAATAAGAGGGACCGAACCTGAAGTGGGCCTCCAGCATCTTGGCGTCCTGGTTCTCCAGGGGCCCGCTTTCCACGTCGCAGACCAAGACCTCCGCGCACGGCCGCGCCCCGCAGCCTCCCAGAAGGCCGCTCAGCTGCCGCATCACCTGGAGCAGGTAGTGGAAGTCCCGCCCCTCACTCCGCCTGGCCGTCACCACGGTAACCAGCAGCTCGGGACGCTGGGCGACGTCGCTGTATCTGGAAGACGTCGGCGCTGCTGCGGCCGTGGAAGCGCTCTGCCAGAAGAGCAGCGCGCCGCGGCCGCGTTGGAGGCTCTCCTGCAGCGCCTCCTCGCTCATGGAGTCCAGGTACACGGAGCGGATGAAGAAGTAGGAGTAGAGCATCCGGTGGCAGCACAGAGGGAGCACCAGGCAGAACGTGATGACGCACAGGGCCGCGGCCTGGGTGACGGTGTTGGACCATCGCAGGTACTGACTGAGGAACGCTCGGCATCGAGGCATCGGTGACGCAGCCAACAACAACCTTCACCGTGATGTTCCCAGCATGCAGTTTGCTTCAGAGAACCCACAGCAGTGAAACCTGGGAGCTGGGTGGAGAATGAGTCCGGTGTTGTCAACAGAGCGCTGAGGGTTTCAGTTCGGCCGTCTGTAGAAAGAGACAAGAGGACATTTCTTTCTCTCAGTTATTGTACAAAAACATGGAAACCACAGCGCCGGGATGCACATCAATATCATATCCTGTCGAAAAAGAACAGCCCCATCTTTCCAACGCAAAATCCATGCGCACCAATTTGTGCGATATCCCGAGAAATTAGGCGTCCGCCGGCTGATCACATGACAGCTGTTTCGGCAGCCACTGTCTCTATCTCACACACACACACACACACACACACACACACACACACACACACACACACACACACACACACTACACACACAGTCTTACTCGCACACACACACTACACAGTCTTACTCGCACACACACACACACACACACACTACACACAGTCTTACTCGCACACACACACACACACACACACTACACACAGTCTTACTCGCACACACACAAACACACACACACACACACAGCCTCACTCGCACACACACTACACAGTCTTGCACACACACAGTCTCACTCTCACTCTCACTCTCACACACACACACACACACACACACTTGCACTTGTCATTTCATAGCAGATTAGTTGTATTTTTGTATATAATGTCCCTATATGTATATCGTTGTCTCTATTGTATAGTATATGTCTATATGGCCAATAAAACTGATTCTGATTATTATATACATTTTTTATTTTTCGGTACAATGGTTGTTAAAGTTAAGTTACAACGTCAGGGAACGTTCCATAAAAGTTCTGTGAACGTCCGATGTAACCAAAAACTAAGGTTCCCTAAACGTTAAGAAAACTTTCCGTGGGAACCAAAATCTAACCAAAACATAACCTTCAGGGAACGTTCCCGCAACCAAAAACGAACGTTCCCGGAACGTTCTGGGAACCATAAATTGTTAGCTGGGTAGACCCCAAATTGAAACATAAGCGACTAAAATTTCAGAATTTTAGAAGATTGTTATTAGGCCTACTGTGACTTAGAAAGTGTCAGGTTTAGTTCCATCATAGGGTCCAAAAACGTCGTAGCTGGCGTTGTTGTTCAGTAGCTCAGAGATTATGGGCTAATAACATTACTGATTTAGCGTGCACTATATCCGTGTCACATTCGCATTAGGGGCTGAGCCCCCCCCCTAAAGGTCTGATCCTAGAATCGCCCCTGGTTGGAACATTTCACTCCTTGTGTTTAAGAGTAAACCATGCATGTTCTGTTTTGGGTAGCAAACACAACACGCTTCACCATTTCACAGCCTATAACAGACACATGGAACTAGTTTGTAACACATTTTGGAACGTGCTGGCTTAAAAAAAAAAGCTCCAAGATACACACAGAAATATTACAAGCATCCAACCTCCTCCCCTCTGGCAGGAAACTACAGATCCCTGATCACAGAAACAACCAGACACAAGAACAGCTTCTTCCCCACTGCCATCACTCTACTGAACTGAGGATAAGTGGGGTCATCCCCTCTTGGGCCACTCACCCACTTCTCTACACGTTACATACTTATCATTCCATTATGATCTTGCACACTACTTTGCACATTTACTTTTTGCACTTTACATCCCACTCCATGTCTACTTGTCTTGATATTATGTTGATATGTGCCTATATGTATATTGTTGTCTCTATTGTACAGTATGTGTCTATATTACTATCTGTCTACTGAATGTTTACTACTACATGTCTATTTAGGCGTCAGGAGTGTGTTCGGTTTTCAGAATGAAGACAGTGACAGGAGTTACAGTAAAAATAGCAGCAACTGTCATGTGTTCCTACAGTGATGTACAGATGCAGCCTACAGATTATCGCTCATGACTTGAAAACAGCGCGTGGCCTATATATAGCAGCCGGGAGATGTTTACAACATCTGGCTCCGCCGCTGCATTAACGCAACACTTCTTCCTGTAAACACACACACTATAACCCTTTGGTAAAGAGAGTTTCTGCTGCCCGCACAGTGTTCAGTGTTCCTCTAACACAGATCACATGGAACACCTGGACACGGTCGAACGTGCCAGTTTTTCTCACGTCGCTTCCGGGTACACTCCGCTGTTCAACCCCAATCTAAGACCGCCGTCGCACTGAATCAACACGACCAAAGCAGCGAGCTAACCGACAGACTAACCGACAAGCTAACCGACAGGCTAACCGACAGGCTGGCGGACCGTTTAATGAAGTAATAATAAGCAGAGAACCGACTCACCTGGAGTTAGGGAGCAGCTGCTGCTGTTTGATGCCCGCTGCCATGTCATCGTGTACGGTAATAGAGCCGCAGCTCAGACACCGTAATGCTGCGACTACAGGCGCAGCCACATTTGCCGCAACATACATTAAGGGGGCACCACTGAGAGGAAAGACGCTCGTTTCCCCCACTGTGTTCAGTATTTAAGACGATTTTTCGCTTTTTATGTTACATTTTCGACGTTTTTGTCGTGTTTAAAGCTTTCTTAGACATTTTTGTTTGCCTATTTCAACTGTTTTCTGACGTTTTTGTCTCTTTTTTCGACTTTTGACTGAGACGCTTGCTGTTTCAATGGGTTTGTAGTTTCCAGAGAGAGAGGCTGCACCTGAAGGCACCATAATCAGCAGCAGGGGACACGCCTCCATGGTTAAAGGGGAGAGCAGCAGAGATCCTCCCTTCACAAACATGTTATCTGATCACACACACACACACACACACACACACACACACACACACACACACACACAGAGACAGTTCCAGGATAATGTGTACTACGGTTACAGTATAATGTGTACTACAGTTCCAGTATAATGTGTACCACAGTGACAGTATAATGTGTATTTACAGTATAATGTGTACTACAGTTCCAGTATAATGTGTACCACAGTACTGCAGGTTGTATATGTGTCATCCCCATGTTGGTACGTGCATTTAAAGTTTAAATAAGTTTGTTAGCGTACATTTAGAAGAGATTAAACGTGTGATTCCTTTGAGATTTAATAAGTGAATGGACTGATCCATGACTGCCCATTTATCACGAGGAGGTCTTTAGTGCTGAGTCATGCTCTGCTGCTGAAGATCAGATAACAGCGTGTTACCTGACGGAGGAATCTGCAGCTCAGGTTGCATCACTCTGGCAGCCATGGCCGCTGATACATGTCTTACAGATGTCCCCATCAGCTGTTACCTTGGCAACAACTTCTCATAGTGGCCCTTTTGGCCTTTCATCGTCATCTAAAATAAAACATTTTGATGTTGTAGATGTTATTTTAAACGTTTTTGTTGTCTTTCTGACTTTCTCTTCACTTTTTCACACTTTAGTTGCTTTCTTTTATCCTTTTTTAAAATCTTTACCGCTATTTTTGTTGAAGTTTAGAGAAGCAGCAGAGGAGTTTACAGAGAGAGGCTGAGGCTGTTTCCACGGATACAGAGAGAGAGGCTGAGGCTGTTTCCACGGATCTGGTTGGGCTAACGTTGTCGCTGTTTTCGACTTTTTAGTTGACGTTTTTGGTCACTTTTTGCCATTTTCCACTTACTTTGATATTAATCTTGCTTGTTCTGAGAGTGCAGTAAAAGTACTAATACCACACTGTGTAAATACTCTGTTACAAGTTACAGTCCTGCATCGAGAATGTTATTTCAGTAAAAGTGTGTAAGTATCATCAGGAAAATGTAGTTGTAGATGAATGTGGTGGAGTAACTAAAGTAACTAGTAACTAAAGCTGTAACAGATGAATGTAGTGGAGTAACTAAAGTAACTAGTAACTAAAGTAACTAGTAACTAAAGCTGTAACAGATGAATGTAGCGGAGTAACTAAAGTAACTAGTAACTAAAGTAACTAGTAACTAAAGCTGGAACAGATGAATGTAGTGGAGTAACTAAAGTAACTAGTAACTAAAGCTGGAACAGATGAATGTAGTGGAGTAACTAAAGTAACTAGTAACTAAAGCTGT